>NW_004444151.1:3618958-3675357 GCF_000243295.1 Trichechus manatus latirostris
AAAAAACACAAAATAATAAATGTTGGAGAGGTTGTGGAGAGACTGGAACACTTATACACTGTTGGTGGGAATGTAAAATGGTACAACCACTTTGGAAATCCATTTGGCACTTCCTTAAAAAGCTAGAAATAGCAGTATCGTATGATCCAGCAACCCTACTCCTTGGAAAATATCCTAGAGAAATAACAGCCATCACACAAATAGATACATGTACACCCATGTTCATTGCAGCACTGTTCACAATAGCAAAAAGATGGAAACAACCTAGATGCCCATCAACGGACGAATGGATAAACAAATTATGGTATATTCACACAATGGAATACTATGCTACAATAAAGAACAACGATGAATCCGCGGAACATCTCATAGCATGGATGAATCTGGAAGGCATTATGCTGAGTGAAATCAGTCAGTTGCAAAAGGACAAATATTTTATGAGACCACTATTATAAGAACTCAAGAAATAGTTTAAACACAGGAGAAAACATTCTTTGATGGTTACGAGGGTGGGGGGGGTGGTATTCACTAACTAGATATTAGATAAGAATTATCTTAGGTGAAGGGAAGGACAATACACACTACAGGGAAAGTCAGCACAACTGGACTAAACCAAAAGCTAAGAAGGTTCCTGAATACAATCAAACACTTAGAGGGAGAGAATAGCAGGGGCGGAGGCCTGGGGATCATGCTTTCAGGGGACATCTAGGTCAACTGGCATAACAAAGTTTATTAAGAAAATGTTCTGCATCCCACTTTGGTGTGTGGTATCTGGGGTCTTAAAAGCTAGCGAGCAGCCATCTGAGATACATCAATTGGTCCCAACCAACCTGGAGCAAAGGAGAATGAAGAACACCAAAGACAAAAGGAAAATATTATCCCAAGAGACAGAATGGGCCACATAAACCAGAGACTCCATCAGCCTGAGACAAGAACTGGACAGTGCCTGACAAGGAACACAAGAGAGAGTCTCTTGACAGAGCAGGAGAAAAGTAAGGTGCAGAACTCAAATTATAGTAAAAAGACCAGACTTAATGGTCTCACTGAGACTGGAGGGACCCCAGAAGACATGGCCCCCAGACTTTTTGTTAGCCCAGAACTGAAACCATTCCCAAAGTCAACTCTTCAGACAAAGATTAGGCTGGACTATAAAACATAAAATGATACTCTTGAAGAGTGTGCTTCTTAGCTCAAGTAGATACATGAGACTAAATGGGCAGCTCCTGTCCAGAAGCGAGATGAAAAGGCAAAAAGGGACAGGAGCTGGCTGAATGGACACAGGAAATCTGGGGTGGAAAGAAGGAGTGTGCTGTCACATTACAGGGAGAGCAACTAGGGTCACATAGTAATGTGTGTATAAATTTTTATATGAGAAACTAATTTGAACTGTAAACTTTCACTTAAAGCACAATTAAAAAAAATTCGTTCAATAAATATTTGTTGAAGGTGGAAAACAACAAATGTTGGCAAGGTTGTGGAGAAGCTGGAACTCTTATCAATTGCTAATGGGAATGAAAAACGGTGCAGCTGATATAGAAAATAGTTTGGCGGTTCCTCAAAAAGTTAAACATAGAATTACCACATGATTCAGAAGTTCCACTCCTTTTCATTACTTATTTCAAGAGACTTGAAAGCAGCAACGCAAACAGACACAAGTACACCAATGTTCATTGCAGTACAATTGCCAAAAGGTGGAAACCACCTAAATGTCTATCAACAGATGAATGGATTAAAAAAATGTGGTATATACATAGAATATATGGTCTACTATGCCAGGAATGACAAATTGAAGAGGAATGGCACTGAGTTCATCATCAAAAAGAACATTTCAAGATCCACCCTGAAGTACAACACTGTCAGTGATAGGATAAGATCCATACACTTACAAGGAAGACCAGTTAATACGACTATTTTTCAAATTTATGCACCAACCACTAAGGCCAAAGATGAAGAAACTGAAGATTTTTACCAATTTCTGCAGTCTGAAATTGATCAAACATACAATCATGATGTACTGATAAATACTGGCAATTGGAATGAGAAAGTTGGAAACAAGGAAGAAGGATCAGTATTTGGAAAATATGGCTTTGGTGATAGAAACAACGCTGGAGATCACATGGTAGAATTTTGCAAGACCAACGACTTTTTCACTATAATAATTTTTTTCACCAACAAAACCAGTAACTATACACATGGATCTCGCTAGATGAAATACACATGAATCAAATCGACTACATATGTGGAAAGACACGATGGAAAAGCTCAGTATCATCAGTCAGAACAAGGCCAGGGGCTGACTGTGGAACAGACTATCAATTGCTCATATGTACGTTCAAGTCGAAGTGAAGAAAATTAGAACAAGTCCACAAGAGCCAAAGTACGACCTTGAGTATATCCCACCCCAATTTAGAGATCATCTCAAGAACAGATTTGATACATTGAACACTAATGACCGAAGACCAGACGAGTTGTGGAATGACATAAAGGACATCATACATGAAGAAAGCAAGAGGTCATCAGAAAGACAGGAAAGAAATAAAAGATGAAAATGGATGTCAGAAGAGACTCTGGAAAGTTGCTCTTGAACGTAGAGTAGCTAAAGTGAAAGGAAGAAATGATGAAGTAAAAGTACTAAACAGAATATTTCAAAGGGCAGCTTGAGAGGACATAGTAAAGTATTATGAAATGTGCAAAGACCTGGAGATAGAAAACTGAAAAGGGAAGAACACACTCGGCATTTCTCAGTCTGAAAGCACTGAAGAAAAAAATCAAGCCTCAAGTTGCAATAGTGAAGGATTCTACAGGGAAAATACTAAATGATGCAGGAAACATCAAAAGAGGATGAAAGGAATACACAGAATCACTGTACCAAAATGAATCGGTCGACATTTAACCATTTCAGGAGGTAGCACATGATCAAGAACCTACAGTACTGAAGGAAGAGGTCCAAGCTGCACTGAAAGCATTGGCAAAAAACAAGGCTCTAGGAATTGACGGAATACCAATTGAGATATTTCAACAAACAGATGCAGCACTGAAGTCCTCACTTGCCTATGCCAAGAAATTGGGAAGATAGCTACCTGGCCAGCGGACTGGAAGAGATCCATATTTGTACCCATTCCAAAGAAAGGTGATCCAAAAGAATGCAGAAATTATCGAATAATATCATTAATATCACACACAAGTAAAATTTTGCCGAAGATCATTCCAAAGCGGTTGCAGCAGTATATCAACAGGGAACTGCCAGAAATTCAAGCTGGATTCAGAAGAGGATGTGGAACAAAGGATATCATTGCTATGTCGGATGGATCACAGCTGAAAGCAGAGAATACCAGAAAGATGTTTACCTGTGTTTTATTGATTATGCAAAGGTATTCGACTGTGGATCGTAACAAATTATGGATAACATTGCAAAGAACGGGAATTCCAGAACACTTAATTGTGCTCATGCAGAACCTGTACATAGACCAAGAGGCAATCATTTGAACAGAACAAGGGGATACTGAGTGGTTTAAAATCAGGAAAGGTGTGCATCAGGGTTGTATCCCTCCACCATACTAATTCAATCTGTATGCTGAGCAAATAATCCGAGAAGGTGGACTATATGAAGAAGAATGTGGCAACAGGATTGGAGGAAGACTCATTAACAGCCTGTGACATGCAGATGACACAACTTTGCTTGCTGAAAGTGAAGCGGACTTGAAGTACTTCCTGATGAAGATCAAAGACCTCAGCCTTCAGTATGGATTACATTTCAACATAAAGAAAACAAAAATCCTCACAACTGGACCAATAAGCAACATCATGATAAATGGAAAAAAGACTGACGTTGTCAAGGATTTCATTTTACTTGGATCCACAATCAACGTCCATGGAAACAGCAGTCAAGAAATCAAACAATGCATTGCATTGGGCAAATCTGTTGCAAATATGTCTTTAACACTTAAATAAGTGTTAAAAAGCAAAGACGTCATTTTAAGGATTAAGGTGTGCCTGACCCAAGCCATGTTGTTTTCAATCACATCATATGCATGTGAAAGCTGGGCAATGAATAAGGAAGACCAAAGAAGAATTGATGCCTTTGAATTATGGTGTTGGCAAATACTGAATATATCATGGACTGCCAGAAGAACAAACAAATCTGTCTTGGAAGAAGTACTGCCAGAATGTTCATTAGAAGTGACGGGGGCAAGACTTCATCTCACATACTTTGGACATGTTATCAGGAGGGACCAGTCCCTGGAGAAGGACTTCATGCTTGGTAAAGTACAGGGTCAGTGAAAAAGAGGAAGACCCTCAACAAGATAAACTGACACAGTGGCTGCAACAATGGGCTCAAGCATAACAACAATTGTAAGGATGGCACAGAACCAGGCAGTGTTTCGTCCTATTGTACCTGGGGTCATGATGATTCGGAACCAATTTGATGGCACCTAACAACAACAACAACGTACATACAATGGAATATTACTCAGCCATAAAGAGAAATAAAGTCCTTGCTACAAAACAGGTGAACCTTGAAAACATTATGCTGAGTAAAATAAGTCAGACTCAAAAGAACAAATATTGTATGATCGCACTTACATGAGATATCCACAATAAGCAGTTTGCCGACCCCCAATATAGAGGAAAGTTCACTGGACTTTGAGATAAAAGGCTACATGTCTAGTTAAAACTCAAGGGCTCACTAGTTGAGCTATCTTGGCTGCTGACCTCTTTACTTTCAGTCTCTATTTCCTTATATGTATGTTGAAGGCACTGGATGAGAAGATTTTTTTTAAAGTCCTTTTCTGTTTTAAATTTCTACAATCAATCCTGCCAGAATGCTCCATGCAGCAAACTGAGGCACACAGGGATCTTTCCTTGGAGCTTCCAGGAAGGAAAGCAGCTGGAACGCTTTGGGTTGACATTTAGGGTGCTCCTTATTAGCTCTCAGAACACAGGCCTGGGAGTTTCCAATTTGAGACCTCATTACTTCTGAGAAAGGGAGTCATGCCCCGATATGAGACTGTTTTCAGTACTGACCTCTCCTGCCCTCCCCTCAGTACACACAGGACAGAGAGATGAGGAGTCTTCAACCCTAAGATTATGCAAAGTCCCAGCTGGCAAATTTTCTGCATATGGTGTTTGTTCCAAGAGTATATCTGTGGAACAAAACTAAGACAAAACTTCTTTCACAAGTAAATAACCTTTCAACTCTAAGGACATGGGGACCAACAAAATAAAACAATTTCAAGTCTGTACTTTCATTTCATTTTACTAACTAGAATCTAAAAATATAACACATACACTCACACCAAGCCAATCAAGGCCCAACAGTTCTGGGCCAATCTTCTAATACATGATTTTATTCACCTGGAGATGAGGAAATGCAGAGAGGATACTAGGAACCTTCTCTTCTAGAGCCAAAATGGTTTGAAGTAGAATCACATCTGCAAGGCTCAGCTGGTTCCCAACCAGAAACCTTTGTCCATGATCCCTTAAAATCTGCAGGATATAAATGTTTTGCATCATTTAGGATAGATACTCTTCAAAGAGAAACCGATGAAGTCACTGAATCAGTGCAGTACACTTACGCCTCCTTACCAACTATCTCCTTATCCAACATTTTTCATTTATGACAATAGTAAAAAATCTATTATCTGACTATTTTGTACATTAATGACATACCACTGGCAGTAATGAACACCGAGGTGTGAGGCCAGAATAATGCTGGCTGTGATGGTTAAGGTTTTGAGTCAACTTGGGTGGGTCATGATTCTCAGTAATTAGATCATTACATAATTCTCAGATATGTAATGATATAATCTGCCAGTTATGTAATGATGTAGTCATCCTTCATTTTGTGATCTGATGTGGTCATCCTCCGTTTTCACGTAACACTGATTTTCACACAATGACCTGGCCTTTGGGACCTAATCACGTAAATAAGTGAAGAGTGGCTGTAACTAAGAAGGGGGTGGAACTAGGGCCTGGTTCTTTCATCTTTTAATAAACAGCATCAATTAAGAGGAATTTCCTAATTGCAGAACAGAATTTGAAGTTCTCATGGACTCCAGACTTTCTGGAGCCATGGAGGCTGGATGAACCCCTGAAACTACTACCCTGAGATAATCTTTAAAACTTAAACCAAAAATACCCCCTGAAGTCTTCTTAAAGCCAAACAATAGTTTAGCTTAACTAGTAAAAAATGTCTGCCTTAAGCATTATGCTCTTTTAAGAACTACCTATATGGGATCAAACTGACAACAGCAACTCGAGAGATTAGATAGGAATTTTAGGGGCAGTGAGTTTACGTTAATGGTGGAGGAATAACTCAGAAAAGGAGGGTGAGAATGGTTGCACACCTTGAAGAATGTAATCAATGTCACTGAATTATACATGTAGAAACTGTTGAACTGGTGTATGTTTTGCTGTGTATATTCTCAACAACAACAACAAAATAAATGAAATTAAAAAAAAAAGGACGTACCTATATCAAGGGAGAGAAGGTGGGATGGGGAAGTGAGAAAGAGCGTGTGAACACACACAAGTGCATGCACAACGGTAGAAATGAAAACATCATTTAACATCTGCTTTATATCAGAGACACTGAAAAGGGAAAGGGATATTGATCAATTCTGGACTTAGCATTCAGTACTTTGAAAGGATATCAGCCCTGATGAATTCAGGAGGATCAGGGAAAAGTGATGGAAGTAAAAGTGATAGGTGGTCTCCAAGGACAACCTTGGGCTGTTCCAATCTTATCTCCCAGTTCTGTGCTTCTATGAACATCTGAACTCATAGTTATAAATCAGTCCTGACTCTAAAAGAAGTAGACTTCCTCTAAGATCTTCCAAGATAGAGAAAATTAAAAGCATGAAAATTCATTCTGAGTCTGTTTTGAGAGTCACATATAGGTGTGGGGATTTATAGGAACTGATATAATCACAGAAAGGAAAGGAAGAGTGGTAGCAAAGGGGACATCTCCTTTGAAGTGAACTCTTCGTGCCCATGAGTGTTTTACTGTCTTTGGGGATTATCCTTAACTCTGTTTCATTAATAAGCTGCAGGGAAGAGGGAAGCAAGGCTGGCTGTGAACAAGTGTGAGTGTGTGTACATGTATGTATGCACATGCATGCATGCACGTGTACATGTGTGTATGTATGTGTGTCTCTCAAGGACTCTCAGTATTACTCCAAATCCAATATAGGTATTGGAGCCAGAGAGGTATAGTAGAATGAATCCAGGATTTGTAGGCAGAGGCCAGAGTTCCAATCCTGGCTCTCTACTTTCAAACCATGTTACTTTGGACATGTGACTCAAACTCTCTGTGATTCTGTTTCACTATCTGTAAAAATGAGGTAACCATTTTTACCTTGTAGGAGCGTTGTGAGGAGCCCTGAAATAAAGTCTGGCCCACAGGAACAAAAGAGCCAGCAGTGATTCTTTGCCAAGGCACCAGTAATCTGTGCCCTCTTCACACTACATTTCTGCATTATCAGATCTTACATTCATAGGGTACCTCTCCTGAGCATGGTACTATTAAACTAAAATATAAAAAAACCCAGAAACTATTTCTCCTTCTTTTTAAATCCAATTCTATGACGACTGTCAGAGGGAGTCTGCCAAATAGGTCTTTCCATATATTCTTTTCTTTTCGAATTAAAACATTAAAAAAAAAAAAAAATCCTTCCAGTTCAAGAAAAGAGGAGTTTGAAGCCCAGAAAAGCAGCTATGGTAATAAGAGGAAAATATAACAGAAAACAAGAAGTGCAAGGGGAAGAGAAACAACACTGAAATGATTCTTCACATCCAATAATCATTAGAATGTCTGACACATAAAAGGTGTTCAACAAATGATTGTTGAATGAATGAATGAATGAATGAAGTAGTTTCTAGGCTTTTCTGTCCCTTACACAAGGTGGGCATTTGGTGAATACAAAGAATGATGGTGCACAAATATAGTGGGTCCCTACTCTTTCCAGACTTCTGAAGAATGTGGTCCTGGGGAAGCCTAAGGGACTCCAAGACATCTGGCCGTGTGCTGAGGGCCACCACTGGCACTTACAAGTCCAGAAAGGTTGGTCCACTTGGCTTAGGTTTACACCACACTGAGCAGAAAAGGGTGTTTGTAGCAGGTCCCTTGTGGTTGGGTGATACCATGTTTGTAGGCTTCTTGCTACCTACCTTTTCAAACACAGGAAAGTATCTGATCACAGCCTTCTGGGTCATGCTCACCACTTCCTTTTGCTGATCATTTGGTTTTAGGAAAGGATGTGTGATAATCATCTCCAGAAGATCCAGAGTCCCCTCCACATACATATCAATCCTTAAAACAAACAAAGCAGTTTTCTCAGTTTCCCTTCTCTATGAACTCATTGGCTTCCATAGCTAAGTATTCAAATTGCTTTTCTTAAGACTCTGGCATCATAAGTGCTAAGAAACATTTACCTACACCTGCCTCATTTTTTTATTTTTTATTGTTCTTTAAGTGAAAGTTTACAGCTCACCTTAGTTTCTCATACAAAAATTTATAAACACATTGTTATGTGACCCAGGTTGCTCTCTCTAAATGTGACAGCACACTCCTCCTTTCCACCCTAGATTTCCCATGTCCATTCAACCAGCTCCTGTCTCTTTCTGCCTTCTCATCTCACCTCTGGACAGGAGCTGCCCATTTAGTCTCATGTATCTCCTTGAAGTAAGAAGCACACTCTTCCTGAGTATCATGTTATGTCTTACAGTCCAGTCTAATCTTTGTGTGAAGAGTTGGCTTCAGGAATCGTTTTAGTTCTAGGTTAACAGAGTCTGGAGGCCATGTCTTCCGGGGTTCCTCCAGTCTCAGTCAGACCATTAAGTCTGGTCTTTTTACTAGAATTTGACTTCTGCACCCTACTTTTCTCCTGCTCCATCAGGGACTCTCTGTTATGTTCCCTGTCAGGGCGGTCATTGGTGGCAGCTGGGCACCATCTAGTTCTTCTTGTCTCAGGCTGATGGAGACTCTGGTTTATGTGGCACTTTCTGTCTCTTGGTCTAATATTTACACCTGCCTCTTAAGAGCAAAGATGCTAAGTCAATTCTAGATGTAGTCTGGAGAAATCCTTCAGAAAAATCTGCTACAGATAAGAAAGCATGATTGTCATGACTGTCTTCTCTCCCCAGCTCCTGCTTCACCACCCTCACTCTAGCACCCACACGCTATCTCTCAGCACGGGGTTGAACTTCACATTTATAAAAGTAGTGAATATCATTTATTGAATGCTTGGTGTGCATCAAGCATGGTGCCAAACACTCTATATTCACTATCTCATTGAATACCACAAAACTATGAAGCACGTACTATTTTTGTCTCCATTGTAAAGGAAACTCATCAGGAAACTGAAGCTTAACACTCAGCCCAGGGTCGTACACCTAGGTGTTGGAAGGACGAGGCTTTGAGTTCAAATGCTAACCCAATGCACAGTGTCACAGGCCTTGAAAGTCACAGCAGCTTCCCATGACTCAACGATAATAAATTTGCAAGGAAGGTAAAAGCAATATTCTAAAATCAAAGCATTTTAAGATGCTGAAAACTGAAACAATGACACCACAGATACAGGACTGAATACCTGAGTTCAATTTTTTTTCTAAGCTTTACTCAGACTCTCTGTGAATTTTCAACTGGTCTGTCTGACCTTTCTGGATTATTGTTCCCTGTCCTCACTAACGATACAAGACATTACGTAGATGAGGTGGGCTGCAGAGAACTACTAATCAGCTAAGGCCTCAGTAAGCTGACAAGTGAGAATGCTTGAGAGTGGCCACAGTACAGGGTTTTCTCCTTGAGGTCATTGCCAAAGAGGTGGTACTTTTCCGCAATGTAGTGAAGAATGCTTCGGGTCTGCACCAACTTCATCCCATCGATTTCAACCATTGGCACTTGTTGGAACAGCAGGTGGTTACCTGCGAATGGAAGCACAGACTTAGAGTGATCTCTTCCCTGCCTTCCCACCCCTCCTCCCTCACGCACACCAACACTCTATTGTATAAGAGGGACAGTGCAGCCATACCCTTAGGAAATAGTATAAAACTTGCTGATGACACATAACCGCAGTTTCACTCAGGAGAACCAAGAGCAGATTTAACCATAAAGGAAGCCTGGAAACTAGCACTGTTCTCAACTTTCCCTTTTCATTTTCACCCTCAGGAAAAATAACTATCCACAGTGGTGACGAGGCGGAGGTGGGGGACACACAGTTGAGGTATTTCTTTCGAGCTGCACTGGACGATAGGCTAGCCACTAGCTAGGTGTAGCTATTTAAATCTAAATTTTAATTAATTAAAATTTAAAAATCAGTTCCTCAGGCAGACTAGACATATTTGAAGTGCTCAGTAGCCCCATCTAGCTAGCACCTACCACATGTTAGAGGGCAGAAGAGAACATTTCCATCACTGGAGAATGTCCTAATGGATAGGGCTGCTTTATAACATTTGATAATGCAAGCTCCGTCACCAGCTGATAGTCGTTGGTTTTGCTGTGTTCCACAGTCACAGACCGCATACTACACGAGTTTGCTATCACTGGTCAAAAAGTGATCCATTGATTTTTTTCAACAAATCTGCATCAAACACTTTCCACTTGGGTAGAGAGAGATGCAGGTATAAGATACAGACTGCCTCAAGAAGCTCACGGATTGGGGACAGCCTGGTGGCTGCAGGCCAGTGTCATGCACAGACTGTGGCAGTATAGCCCTGCAGAGCTGCTCCCTCTCAAGTTGAGTTGAGCCTGGGGACCCTTCCAATGGCTAGTGAGAGGAGGCTGCTTATAGGATTGCGGATGTTATCATTGTTAGCTGTCGTCGAGTAGGTCCCCGACACATGGTGACCCTATGCACAATGGAACAAAATGCTGCCTGGTCCTGCACTGTCCCCATGATCAACTGGGGATCATACCATTATATTGTGATCCTTACGTTTTTCACTGGCTGATTTTTGGAAGTAGATCACCAGGCTTTTCTTCCTAGTCCATCTTAGTCTGAAAGTTCTGCTAAAACCTGTTTAGCATCATAGCAACTGACAGACATGCGGTGGCTGCGCATGAGGTGCATTGGTTGGAGATCAAACTTGGGTTTCCTCACATGCAAAGTGAGAATTCTACCACTGAACCACCATTACCTCATTATAAGGTTGCTAGGCATTCTTTATGGGGCCTCCTGGTGGTTCCTGCTACAAAGAATGGGAGTAGAGTGAGTGGGGCTAACCAGGAGTTAAAGGAGGGACTTTCACTGATTTCACTTCTGTTTGGTGTTTACTTCAGAAATGTAGCCCAGTGTAAGTGGGGGATGAGGTTATCTGCATACATCAAGCAGGTGATGATGCCTCAGATAGCATGGAGGAAAGGGTGGGGAATGAGGAGAAAAGGGACAAGGAAGAAGAAAAAAGGAGGAGGACCAGGTCAGAGGAGGGGCAGGAGGAACAGAAAGGCTGTTAACCTGGGTAAGGGAAGAAGCGACTCTCTCCTTTTACCTAGCATTTTTAGAACTACTTATTGAACAAGGAGCCCTGGTGGTGCAGTGGTTAAGAGCTCAGCTGCTAACCAAAAGGTCGGCAGTCTGTAATCCACCAGCTGTTCCTTGGAAACTCTACAGGGTAGTTCTACTCTTCCTATAGAGTGGCTACGAGTTGGAATCAACTCAACGGCAACGGCTTTGGTTTGGTTTGTTTTTTATTGAACAAGAAAAGGAGCTCTGGTGGCTCAGTAGTTAAGTGCTGGGCTGCTAACCAAAAGGTTGGCTGTTTGAACCCACCAGCTGCTCCATGGTAGAAAGATGTGGCAGTCTGCTTCTCTAAGGATTACAATCTTTGAAACCCTGTAGAGCAGTTCTACTCTGTCCTGGAATCAACTCAACGGCAACAGGTTTGGTTTGGTTTTGGACTGAATAAGGGGCAATTTCTTGGCAACTTTAGCCATTACTCCCTGTTGGTTTTCTGGTTTTAGGATACTGTTCTGAATGTTTAGTGCCATGAGCACCTCTACCCTTCCACATAAGTATCAGTTTTGTTTTGTTTTGTTTTAAATCGTTATTGAAGATGGTTGTTTCATTTTTATACTCACCATTCTGCAACTTCTGCAACTGTTCTTTTGTTTCTAAAAATTCTTCATCAAACTATAGAAAAAACAAGGTAACCCCGTCCCCCCCAAAAGAAGGAAAATATCATTACAGGTTCAGGACTGATAATACCCAGTTAAATTGTCCCAAGAAGTACAGAGAAAGAGCACACTTAGCACCCATATCTTAGCTTCTAAATATCACTGCCCACTAAAAGGGACCAGGGTTCCTAGGAGAAAAGGTTGATTCTGGGTCTGGGGCAGGGAAGTTCTTGTTATTCCACAAAGCAAGGAGGCGCTCAAAGATTAATGGAATATGTCAAAAGCTATATAGTATCCTAAGAAGCCATGGTGGTGCAGCGGTTAAGCGCTCACCTGTGAACTGAAAGGTGGGCGGCTCAAATCCACCAGCCACTCCGCGGAAGAGAGATGTGGCAGTCTGCTTCTGTAAAGATTACAGCCTTTGAATCCCTACGGGGCAGTTCTGTAGGGTTGCTATGAGTTGGAATTCACTTGAAGGCAATGGGTTTGGTTTTTTGAGTTTATAGTATCCTGCTTGAAGGGACTTCACTAACCAAATTTGGGACAATCTGAGCATCAAAAAGAATAATGTCAGATATGGATTATAATATACAACAACAAAAACATCCATAAATTCATAGATGATGATGATAAAAAAATGGAAGGGGAAGAAAAAGCTCTTCTTTATGGAAGAATTATCACTAATTAATGTAGGATTATCGCTAACTAGTGTTGAAACTAGAAAACCACCAATCTGCAACCACCAATGTAGTTAACTGATTCTATAAGAATCATAAATGGATGCTAAAATCATTGGGCTTCAGGGGACAGTATATTCACACAGTCTCAAAATATCACCCCAAAAATTAGTTAATTATGAAAAAAGAAAAGTTACAATGGAGAGATCTGGGGAATCTCACCATCTCTTAATCAAGTGACCAAACTCAGCATCACCAGTGGGGGGAAGGGCGCAGCATCACCTGTAAAGAATTCTTGCTGAAAATGTTTCACCTGCATCTAATCAACGAGGTAAAAATCAAGCATAACCAAAATATGGGACATTCACAACACAATAGCCTGGACTCTTCATAGGGGTCAAGGGCATGAGGGAAAGAAAAAGCAGGTACTGTTCTAGATTGAAAGAGACTAACAAAACATAACCAAATGCATGTATCTTAATTAGATCCTGGATGGAGAAGAATGGTTATATCTGCTATATCCATATACAACAGTTATATAGACATTTTGGGGACAATAGGGAAAATCTGAATATGGATTATATATTAGATGTTACAAAAGTATTATTAATTTTCTTACTTATGACAATAGTATTGTGGTTATCAGGGCCATTGTCCTTTCTTAGAAAGGAGATATATGCTCAAGTGTGCAACTTTCAAATGATTGAGGAAAAGAAAGAGCAGAGTTAATGAGAGTAAGAGAAAGAGGAGGGAAGGAGGAGAGAAAAAGAGAGAGTAATGTAGCAAATTGTTAACAATAGATGAATTTTGTTGAAAGGAATTCAGGTGTCCAATGTACTGCTACAATTTGTAAGTTAAAAGTTTTCCAATTAAAAAGTTGGGGGGGGGGAAGAAATGGTGAAAACGAGTTCTCTTCTCTTGACCTTATAAAATATGTCTAACTGATGTTCTGCAAGGTGCCCTTGTGGTGCAGCGGTTAAGTGCTCAGCTGTGAACAGAAAGGTTGGCGGTTTGAACCTGCCAGTTGCTCTGCGGGAGAAAGATGTGGCAATCTGCTTCTATAAAAGCTTTACAGCCTAGGAAACCCCATGGGGCAGTTCTACTCTGTCTCATAGGGTCATTATAAATCAGAATTGACTCGACGGCAATGGGGTTTTTTCGGTAAGATGGTCTGCAGGAATGCACTTCACATCAAGAAGAGGCCTTCTCCACCTGAGTTCCGGGATTATTTCTCACTCTTGTCTGCCAGATTAGCAGAGGGAGGGGCAGTGCTGACCGCAGAGATGGGCACAGTTCAGGCAATACCCCCCTTCCCCCCCCTCAGTCTGAACTAGTTGGCCCCCGTGGAAGGACTGGGATGACAAGGCCTAGGTTCGTCGCCACGGTCCTCGTGGTGTGAGGAGAGGGGCTCAATGCTCCAGAGAGTCTCTATCTGATGCCTTCTTCCTCTGCTGGCTCCCTGCCCATTGAGCGGTAGTCGCAGGGCAACAGTCTCAGGTATCTGTCCCAGTGCCCAGATGTGGCACAGACAGTTCTCTCTCTATGCTACTGCATCTCAAACTTTTATGATCATATCATTAAAAAGACATGAGAGGAAAAAAAAAAAAAAAAGCCAGACTGGACTGGTTGAGACAGGAGGACTCTCTGAGACTATTGCCCTGAGATACAACCCCTGAGGTCACCTTGTAGCTAAATAACAAACTGGCTCAAAAAGTAATGACTATCACCCATAAGTACTGTGCTCTTTAAAAAATCACCTATATGAGACCAAACGGTCAACAATTACTTTAAAACAAAGATGAGAATGGAAGAGGGCAGGGAAACTAACGCGAATGGAACAACCAGGACAGAAATAATGAGAATGTTCACGCATTGTGAACAATGTAACCAATGTCACAAACAACTTGTGTAGAAATTGTTGAATGGGAACCTAAACTGCTGTGTAAACCTTCACTGAAAACACAATAAAGTATTATTAAAAAACAAAAATACAGGGGAAAATGGGGGTGTGCATATTAAAACCCAGGCCCACCTTCCAGAGACTGACATTGGGTAGTTCGGAGGAGCCCAAAGATAATCATTTTTTAAACAAGTCCTTCCAGATGATTCTGATCCTGATTTTTGAGACTAGACTTTTGGGGACACATGCAAAATGTGCCCCTCACTAGAGATAACTCTGTAGTGTCAATCTTTATGAAACTATTAGTCAGTAAAGAAATTGGGACCAAGGTGGGAGAATGAGGGGAAAAGGAATCCCATCACAGCTTGGAGGGAGGAGCTTGGCAATTCTACCCAACGCCACAAGATTAGATGTATCATCTTGGTTTCTATCCATACAATCAATTGTCTTTGTTTCCTAACCCAGAGGACAGTTTCTGACCTAGGACTCTTCAGAGAACTGCCCACTTCCATACCACAACCCTCCCCTTTTCAATATTCTTTTAGTTCTTCAAAGTGAATTTCTGAGGTTCTGAACAAGGGAGTTTGTGGCCTTTAAACTTTCATATATACACACACTAATCTCCCATTAGGAGTTCCTGGGCAGTGCAATCGATTAAGCGCTGGACTACTAGCCAAGTTTGGTGGTTCAAACCCACCCAGAGGTGCCTCAGAAGATAGGCCTACCAATCTGCTTCCAAAAGGTCACAGCCTTAAAAGCCCTATGGAGCAGTTCTACTCTGCACACATGGGGTTGCCATGAGTTGGAATCCACTTGACAGCAACTAACAATAACAATCTCCTTTTTAACAATGGTGATTTGTCAGGTCTTCTCTGCGATCTTTAGGCAGATGCAGTCCAAGCAGCAAAGAGCAAGAACCAGCACAGAGCAATGTCAGTGATGACTCAAACCAAGGGACTGAGACTAAGAACGCTGACTCCCTGAATTAGAACAACTGCTTTTCAGAAGGTTTTAGTTACCCGGCTACTCAGACACACATCAGGATCAACCTGTGACAGTGGGAACCATGAACACACTCAGTGGCTGCAAGCCCTTCCCTCCTGGTGGTGTCTGATCTATGCTAGCATAAATTTACCTAAAATGTCCTGGCAAAGAAATGGGGATGGACCTCCAACACCACTTGTGAATTTCTCCTGTAAACCATGTGGCTGGTCCTAGTGAGGGAGGCCAACCTAGTCCCCTCCACCCTGGTCAGAGAGGTGGGCTCAAGACTCAAGCTGGGCTAATTACTCTACCCCATCTGCCTAGCCACTGTGATGGGCCTGGGTGGTGGGCCATATGACTTATGCTCTTTTTTGTCGAATTTATTTAGGTTTGGGTTTCTATCACTATAACCAAGAATCTTGACTCACAAGGGAGTGGGAAGGGCAGGGAAGAATGAAGATAGGAAGGACAGAGCGTTTTAGACATAAGATTATATTATAGAAGATATCCATTATCAATCCTATTAAATAAACCAAGAATTACAAACTCAGAAGCCTACACAGTTACAGAGATGACATAAATAGGTGAAGTCAACCAGCCTCACATCACAGAACCAAGAATTGTTTTCATTCTCTTCTTAACACTATTAGCAAATACATCCTGAGGCAATAGGGAATAGTGAGGACTGTGTTAAACTAGAGAGGCCCATCTCCAGGGGCAGTCCTTACTCAGATCCAGCAATTGCTGCCCTGTGGAAATGAAGGCTCAGTATTACCAGATTTTCCAATTTCTCAAGATAAGTCAGAAATCAGGGTTTGTGTGTAAAAATGATGTCAACTAATCATAAAAATTATAAAATACTATGTGGTGAGTTACAAGGATACTCAAAAAAACAAAAACTAAAAACTAAAAAAACTCACAATCGTCATTTGTCTATTCTATTCTGAAAATTGATAAAGAGAATCAAGCAGCTATCTTGCTTTTCATACATGCAGTGAATTTCATGGTAATTAATTAGTGAACAAGTGAAAATTACTCCTTATAAGAGAATCACAGTTAATAAATTCAGGAGATACGATCGAAATAGAAAAAAATAGATATGATAGAATAGAAATCACCATTTTATAATCTCTAACAACAATGATGAACAATAATAGCTGCTAAAACCACTAGTCGAAAGGGCAATGAGGGAAACTTCAAAATGGTGTCAGGTGAACACCCTGATAGAGCTCAGCATCACTGAACACAAGACAACCAGACATTATGTACCCCCTGACGTGGTAAACAGAAATATGTTCACAGCATCACCTTTGAAGTAATCTGGTAGGAAAAAAATTTTTTAACAATAGAAAGAAAAAAAAAAGTGCCTGGATCTGATCACAGCTCTGGGTCCAACTAGTTGTTTACAGGAAATATAGAGAACAGGGGAATATGTTAAAATGACACCTTGAGAATTAATAAGCCACATCCAGAAAGGGGGAAAATTTTACACGGCAGTTTCTCCCACAAATAAACGGCACTATAAACCAATATAAAGGAGCTCTGGTAGCACAACAGTTAAGCACTTAGATGCCAACTGAAAGGTTGGCGGTTCAAACTCACCAGCAGCTCCGTAGGAGAAATGACCTGGCAATCTGTTTCTGTAAAGATTACAGCCTGGGAAACCCTATGAAGCACTCTATGAGTTGGAATTGACTTGATGGCATGCAACAACATCAGAAAAAAAATATTGACACCCACCACCCAGATTTTGATGGTTAATACTATTTTCTAATAAAAGAGTTCAAGCTTGGCCTCTTGGAGAAATATCTCATTCTAGGGCTAGGGCAAGGTAACTACAAGATGATCCCAGAGCATCTCGTAGTGCCAGAAGGTAGAGAAGTGCTGAGAGATAGACAGAGAGAGAGAAGGGAGGATGGGGAAATGTCAAAGGAACACAACAGCCAACCTAAAAGACCTCCCAATGGCCAAAGCTGAAACAATTAGAGCAACAAAATATTATTGGATTATAACCCAAAATATAAAATAAACATACATACATAAATCCACACTGATATAAATGAATCACTGAATAAATAAATAAATGAGGGAAATGAGACAAATCTTCCTTATAGAAGAATTCCATATATTATATATAGATACTCCCCAGCGAAGACATGGAGCTTAACTCCTCTCCCCGTGAGTGTGAGCTAGAAAAATAGTAACTTTACAGTGGAGAAACTTGGCAGACACCACCTCAACCAAATGATCAAGGCGAACCTCACCAGTGGTAAATTGTGTTGCATCATGTTACCCAATAGGATGCAATGAAAAGGGCACTTCACCTCTGTGGCATTCTTCCTCTAAACCCATAACCCCAGGCTAATCAGGAGAAAAACACCAGACAAACCCAACGTGTGGAGGATTCAATAAAATACTGGACCAGTACTTTTCAAAACTGTCAAGGTCATGAAAAAAGGGAAAAACTAAGAAAGCACAAATTAAGGGAGATTATAGAGTTGCTATGAGTTGAAATTGACTCAATGGCAACAGGTTAAAGAAACATTATGACTAAACGCAATGTGATTCCCTGGATTAGATCTTGAAACAGTAAAATGACATTAGAGGAAAAACTAGAGAAATCTGAATAAAGTAGGTAGTTTAGTTAATAGTCATGCACCAATGTTAATTTCTTAGTTTTGACAAATGTGCGAAGGGTATAGAAGATGTATCATTAGGGGAGAATGAATGCGAACTCTGTAGTATTTGGCAATTTTTCTGTAAATCTAAAAAAGTATTCTAAAATACAAAGTGTACTTAAAAAATGCAGCGGGAACTGTTACAGATTTTACAAAGAAAATACAGAACAAAACATATCAACCAAATGTAATGTGTGGACCTTGTTTCAATCCAAACTAGAACAAAAAGCTGTAAAAAGTCTTATCTGAGACAAACAGACTGAGTGTTAAATGACAATGAGGAATCGCTGATTTTGTGGGTCTGATAATGGCATTCTGGCTATGTTTTAAAATCCTAATCTGTTAGAGACAAATGCTGAAGTATTCACAAATGAAAAGACATATTTGGATTTTGCTTCAAAATTCTCCCACAAAAAAACTGGAGGGGAGGAAAGAGATGAAACAAGATTAGTATAAAGTTGATGACTGTTGAGCTGGGTGATGGGTACCTGGGATTCATGGTAATGTTCTATTTGTGTTTGCATTTGAGAATTTCCATAATAAGAGGTTTTAACTTCTTATTAAAAGAGCGGAACAAAAATAAAAACACTGCATGGGCCAAAGCATACCCATATGTAGTCATGATAGCTGCCAGTTTGAAATCACTGATGTAAATAGGCAATTCACCATGAGACTGTCCAATTACCAAGTTATGGGAGTAACCGGAAATTTTCAAGTTGATTCATTTTCTCCTAATTAATAAATATTTATTAATGGTGGATCAGAAGCCAGTGATTAAGCAAAAGTCAAAAGTAAGACAGAATTCCATCAACTACGTTCCATTTATAAAGAAAAACATCACTTGAAAGGAAGGAATCTTCTGACGCAATGAAGTATGTATGCAATATGGTGGAAAGGGGACTAAGAGTGAACTGGGCTCCAAAACTTATTTTCCCCCTCAAAGGTCTCAAAATTGGCTGACAAGTTTGTTAAGAAACAGCGTATAGAGTACCTCGACTCCAGCGGCAGCCAAAGCCCATCTTACGGATTCCATGCGGCCTCTTCCATTGGGATAGTGGAGCTTGGGCCTCGCTTCCATGATGGCGTTGTAAGGTTCTGAAAAACAAACGTAGCAGCTCCCCGCACACGAACAGTCTAAATTTCATGTCCTTAACCCAGTGCTCAGGGGCTAAATGAATATTCAAGGATTTGGTACAGGAAACTGGTTTCTGTTGTTGCTACGTTTTCCCTCACTTAATAAAAAACATACCACTATTCAAAGCATTTCAAAAAAACCTTGGCCTTCATAGCGTTTCTATTTATGATTTCTTATTCTGGATCTTGGGAAACTGGGGCCATTTGTTGCAACGACAGACATCTGTGATATCAATACAGTGTTTCACCGATTCAGACCATCGTATACTTTGACCTTGAAAAATGTTCCTAGATTTTCAAAATTAAGCCTAGAGAGACAAGATGCAGAGGGCCACGGAGGAGAATTATACACCCACTGTAACCTCGGCAAGTATTCATAACTTTCACACGCAACATCTTATTTAATTATCACAGCAACTGGAAGGTGAATAGGCCAAGTATGACAATTGTCTGCAAAATATGCGTTCAACTTCACGCCTGTGATGGCTGCCCCAGGGTCTGGCACGTCCCCCGCGGTAGGAGAGGAACCCCCGGCCCCGAGACGTGCGTCCAGGCCACGAACTCTGCCCTCTGAGCCCAGACTCGGGATAATTCGCGCCCCTGCTAAGCACACGCAGGACCACAGATGCTGCCCGGCCAGGCCCGGGGAGGATCTGAGCCCACATTTCACCAACGGATCCAGATTCCGCAGAGGGAAGAAATATAAGCATCCTGAGCCAAGAATGACTCCAACCCCAGCCAAGGGCCCACCAGATAGGGGCAGGATGCAAACGGCAAGAGGACCCCAGAGCCACAGCAGGGAAAGAGAAGGATTGAATGGTGGTGTTGGGGAGGAGACGGATAGGGAAGTAAAAGGACAGGAGCGGGGAGAGAGAAACGAGGAGGGGAGAAGGGAGAAGGCTGGCGTGGGATGCAAGAAGACAGACCTGGAGTCGGCTCTGAGGGCCGGGAGCGGCACAAAGCGCTAGGCGAGCAGCCTGCAGCGAGGCTGCGAGAAGACACTCGAGGTGGGGAGGCTCCAGGAAATTTCACCAATAGAGACGGCAATATTTAGCATACCCCACCCATCTGCAAGGCATTCTGGATAATGTGAAAACAGCTCAAAATAAAGTCAGTTTCAACTTCAATTTTAGTGTTTTGAGAGATAAAATTACCTTTATAGTCCTCTTTGGATTTGGATTTTTGTTAAAAATTCTTCCTCTAGTGGTACCATGGCGCACAGCTCGACCTATGTGTAAAGGCAAAATTCTCTTTGGCCTTATATAGCGTGCTCACAGGCGCTGTTTTCGGATGTGAGGGCGATCTGGCTGCGACATCTGTCACCCCATTGATCGCCAGGGTTGATTCGGCTGATCTGGCTGGCTAGGCGGGTGTCCCCTTCCTCCCTCACCGCTCCATGTGCGTCCCTCCCGAAGCTGCGCGCTCGGTCGAAGAGGACGACCTTCCCCGATAGAGGAGAGGACCGTCCTTCGGTCAAGGGTATACGAGTAGCTGCGCTCCCCTGCTAGAACCTCCAAACAAGCTCTCAAGGTCCATTTGTAGGAGAACGTAGGGTAGTCAAGCTTCCAAGACTCCAGACACATCCAAATGAGGCGCTGCACGTGGCAGTCTGCCTTTCTTTTGACCCTCCTTCGGAGTAATAAAACTTTATATATACTTCTCTATTTTTCTTTTCTTACCAATATTGTACACTCTCTCTCTAAATTTATTATCTCCACGGAACCTGGATGAGAGGAAGAGGGCCCGTGGATGAGCCTGGGATTGGGGGTTTGTAATCAAAGTGTTTCGTTAATACTTTAAAAACACATGAAGTCTATCTATTCTGGACTAAAATGAGAAATTCACTTGGATTTTAAAGTTAAAAATACATGCCTTCAAAAGGATTTCAAAAATATTTCTATTTCTCAGCATAGATAATTGTCTTCACCCATGCTCTTGAAAATCCTGTGGTCCTGAACAATTGCGGCAGCTAACGTAATCACGTTTTGTTCTTTTTTAGAGTTCTCTGGCAGAAGTGGGAGGAATGAATTGAGGGTGTCAAGAAAGAGAGATCTACTAGGTGTCCGTGTGAATTAAAGTAGCATCATGGGTTTGAAGAAGATGGCAAGAAAAGGAGCCATATTAAGGAGATGAAGGGTAAAGAATTTACGAATCAGGTCCTAGGGAGCGGGAGAAGGCAGAAAAAGCGTAGTATGATGCCTGCTTTCCGATGTATACATCCTATTCCACCTGCTTGCTCCCCCACCCCATAACATTACCCTCTAGAGTGCTGTACAGAGCCTGGAGGGTGCGGTGGTTAAGAGCTCGTCTGGCTGCTAACCAAAAACTGGGCAGTTCGAATCCACTAACCATTCTTTGAAACCCTGTGGGGCAGTTCTGTTCTGTCATATAATAGACTCGACGGTACCCACTACCGGCGAGCCCCAGTGGACTAATACATAAGGTACTAACCTCCTAAACCAGGCATTGTGGGTTCGAGTTCCACCTGGGGTAGTAGTGGTGGATGTGTATTGTTCGTTTTATCTGTCTGTAGGTTTACTAGAATGCAAATTCCAGGAGGTGAGGAAATTCTGTCGTTCAAAAATGCTTTTGTATACCTTGTTCCTAAAAAGGAAACCTTTTTGGCGCAGTGGTTAATGTAGCTCTTAACCAAAAGGTTGGCAGTTCGAATTCAGCAGGCGCCCCATGGAAACTATGGGGCCGTTCTAGTCTGTCCTATAAGATCACTATGAGTCGGAATCAACTCGACGGCGACGGGTTTGGTTTTTTTTTTTTTTTTTTGGTTCCTAGAAAAAATGACTAGAGTAGGCATTTGGTGAATACTTGCTGAATGAATGCATTAATAAACAATGCCTAGGTTTCTAGCTGCATAAAAGGTGAGAAAGGAAGAAAAGGAGGGGGAAGAGAACAAGGTTTGGAGGGAATAATAATAAGACGATTTTCGTTCCTAGGAGCCATCCAGCTGGAAATGTCCACTCAACAGCTGACTAAGCTAGTGATGACTCAGAAGAGAGGACTGAGATGGATCAAATGGTCAGCAAAAGGATGAGCTCACCCAGGAAAAGTATGTAGAGTAAGAAGAGAAGCAAAGCAAGGACGGCTGGGCACCCCAAGAGTCAGAAAAGACATTTTCGAACAAGGCTAACAGTATTCGTTCAATTTCATCTTTCTAACTTTGTGATACAGGGTCGCTATGAGTTGTAATCGACTCGACGGCACATATCAGTTCAGACCTACACAGAGATTACTCAGTTTAACATGAACAGGAAACCTTCTTTTCTACTCTTTGGCTAAAAAGTGGTAACTTTTTATTCATTTTTTCCATCAAATCTTTGTACAGGGACTTTCTTTACTTGAACTAAAAAACAAGGCAAAACAAAAACAACTAACCAAACCTGTTTCCAATGAGTTGATTCCAACTCATGGCACCCCCTTTGTCATGTTGCTTGAGCTACCAGAGGCCAGAAATTGACTGGACAAATATTGAGCAGTATTGGATAAATACTGATTAGCTAAACATTTATCAAATTATTTCCAACTAGTTGAACCATATCAAATTGCTTATATTTTTACCTTTTTTTGTTTAACTTACAAAAATGGCCAACTTCATATGTCCAGTTTAACAAAATAGGGGTAACATAATCCTAGCAACCTTGTTTATCTGGGAGAGAAACTAAGGCGGCATTGTAAGGCTCTATTATTACACAGACTTGTGAGGAAATGAAAAGGCCTGTTATAATAATTCTGCCATTCTCTGAAATCATCCTATTCTTGGAGACCCTTGGAGTCGACTCTCAGTCTTGGGACAGTCTTACTCCTAGTGTCTATATACCTCTCCGATACACTTTCAGAGGCCCTGCAAAGTCCTGTTTGCCTTTGACCCCTCCCTTGTCTACCCAGTAATGGGTAAATAGCTTTAACAAAAATCAGAGCTTTCAGTGTCAGTTTAAGAGGAGCTTTATAGGTGAACACTCAAGGAAGAGGGAAACAATTGACTTAAATTCAGCTTTAGCTATAAATGACTGGTGTCAGACCCTATTCTAACAATAGGTTGTCATAGCAAGAAGGATGTCAGAGAACTTGCAACTGCCGGACTTCTGAAAGGGCAGGGTGGATGCAACGAGATGCTCAAAAGTTAGACAGATATTGAGGACTACACAGTAAGGTCAGCAGCGTTCTCTGATGGTGAGGGGTGCGTTTAGGGATTTACCAATACGAGGGGTGATTAACAGATGATGGTTTTACAAAACTCTTTCAATTTTGTGGAATCCTGTATCTACTTCATGAAGTTATGAGCTTCTTTTGAAGGTTTATATTGTTATGTAAATGTGCTGTGAAAAGTTAAAAAGTATAAGGTAGTATTAATCATGGCGAAATCAGTAACAAGAAATTGTTTCAACCTGGTGTTTGAATCCCTGTTCACCTAGCTTGCGAAACGCTGAACTAAAAAACCTCCACATTGCAGGATTACTCTTCAAACTGCTGTTCTAAGCATATGCTCCCAATTTTAGGGCAGGAACTCTGTACAAAGCATTAAAGAGAAGTTGTAAAATAGCAAAATTCCAAACAAACAGATTAATATATTAGTATTAGGCAATACTAGTGTTATGTTTTGATGCTAAGGTGTGCTTTACCCAAGCCATGGTATTTTCAATCTCCTTACATACATGTGAAAGCTGGAAAATGAATAAGACCGAATAATTGATGCATTTGAATTGGGTGTTCGCGAAGAACACTGAATATACTGTAAGCTGCCAGAAGAACGAACAAATCTGTCTTGGAAGAAGTACAGCCAGGATGCTCCTTGGAAGCAAGGGTGCCAAGACTTTGTCTCGCATACTTTGGACATGTTATCAGGAAGGACCAGTCCCTGGAGAAAAATATCATGCTTGGTAAAGTAGAGGGTCAGCAAAAAAGAGGAAGACCCTTGACGAGTTGGATTGACACAGTGGCTGCAACAATGGGCTCAAACAGAGCAATGATTGTGAGGATGGCGCAGGAGCGGGCAGTGTTTCATTCTGTTGTACACAGGATTGCTATGAGTGGGAACTGACTTGATGGCACCTAACAACAATGTTCTGATGGAAGAACCCAAAAACAAAAACAGAACACTCAAATTTTTCTTAAACTGTAACTTTATTTGGGGCAGGAGAATTTTCCTTACATAAATTTAATTAATGTTCTTAAACACCTTAAGACAAACTATTAAAAAAGCAACATTTTATTTCAGAAGGGTCTTGCTTAAGGATTTTCTGCCCTATCTTTTCATTATTATGAATATTTGCTTTATAAATAAATATAGTCTCAGTTATTTATTCCTTTATAATCAAATCAAATGACCAAGCTGAGATATCTGAGATCAGAAGACTTTGTTCAGGTCATTTTAAATTCACATTAGCACAGTATCTGTAAGAAACTGATAATACAGATTGTGACATTTGCCTCCAGTCTGTCTTCTTAATGGTTCCCATATGAAGGTCCTCATAATAAATTATATAAAATTACTGTACATTTGGTTAAAAAGTGTAAAAATCATTCTAAATCCTTCTAAAAATTAACATTAAACAAATAAGTTGCTACAGTATGTTTAAATGATATAAAACATTTGCATGTCAAACATTTTCTCACAAACATAACTGCTTTTGGTCATACATTGAGCTGTAACATACAGCCTGTATTCTCTTCTTTTTCTCCCCCTAAACGGCACAGAGCAATGGCTTAATGGTAAGGAAATGCTACTTCATGAGAAAACCTGGTGCTCCAAGATTACCTGTATTTGCACTTACTTAAAAACATAACATTTCTTGTTTTCTTTCATATGTGTTGCCTTGATTCAATTTTTGCTAACTCCAGTAGAGGACGTAGCGTAACTTTATTAGATGTCTATAATCTTCTAGGCAAGAGATGTGTCTAAGGAATTGTTTGAAAATCAATTTTCTTCCAACATAAATCCTTATATAAACTGGGTGAGGGCTCCTGTACTTAATGGAATTTTATTGTAACAAGAATTAGCATCCCAAATGTAGCTTTTATGCAAATGGTAGCTTCCTTACTGTTCATGGTCTAGGTGGGATCCGCCATTGTCACTGAACCTCTGGGCACGGAATGAGAGCCAACCCTGTACCATCTTCTGACGTCTTGGAAAGCTTTCTGATGAACAAGAGGTAGAGTCATAGATAGGTGAAGTTACAACTCATCATTCCTGTTGTCTTGCATTAGAAATAAATATAACTCTGTAGTCACTAAAAATATACGCAGCACGCGGCATTTTATTTTCACTTAACAAAAAATGGTCATGATTCCCTTCTATAGTACATAGCTTGAATATACTATTTGTTCTTTCTCGTTTGGGGGAAAAAGAGTGCTTCATAAGATTTTGCTAGTTCTTTAGAATTTAGGTTGCTTTTTGGTCTTCTAGTTTTCTCAGCTGTGCATCCGTTTCTTCACTTTTGTATGAATAAGTGTGTTTGGCTTCCCAAGGGAAGGTGTTTGCTGGTAAACAAAGGAGAGGAAAGTAGGAAGAAAAGTGAAATATTTTTCCAAAGTTGGGCTCTGAAAAAGTATTAGAAAAACAATTTTATGGTGTGTAATAACCAGACAACTAGGTTTTTCAATTTAAAAAATCTAAACATAAGCTAGAGTGCCAAGAATATGGTATTCACAATCCATTTGCTCCTCTAGGGCGTATTTACAATTAAAAACCAGCTTTCCAACAAGCCAAGTAAGGTTTCAGATAAACTTACTTTTTATACATAATACAGAAAGGAAAAATAAATATTAACATTATAGTAAAGGGCTCATCTCTGAAAACACATTTTCTGCTGCTTTAGATAATGAGTTGAGAGTATAATACAGAAATGAATTCAGCTTCAAGTTGTGCTTGCATATATATATATATATGTAATTTCTTAAGCTTTGCTGCCAGTTTGTTAACAGGAAAATACTACCTATCAAATCCACATCCATCATGTACTTTTCTCATTCCTGTAGGGATCATAGTTGCTTAGTCATGTGTATTTTTTAGCCAGATTCTCCAAAGCATAAATTACTCCCTGATGTTAGGTTAGGGCCCTTTGGAAGCCATGCTAACTCATTCAGGCTGCAACACAGTATTAATACACCAAAGCAATAATGTACTGACTTATTAGGTTGAACCATATGAAAATGCCAATATTTATTTTAACTTATCATATTAACCTACAAATATGATAATTTTATAGGGTTCAACTTGCTATATCCTGGAATCTGGTGACCCCAAAGAGTAGCTTGAGCTCTAGGAAAATATGAGTCAATATACTGTTGAAATAATATTGCATTCCCTGGTGGTGATCTTCCCTCCTGCCTTTTGAGCCTTTCAAGTAACCGTGAGTGGAAGCAAACGTGATGTATAGAGATGGATAATAGTGGACTTTTTTTCTGTCTCCAAACTAGCTTTGTCATTGTCAAAACTGTTGTAAACATTCATCTCAATATAACAGCCTGTGCCCAATATAATAGAGTTCTCCTCACTGCTGAAAGGAGCTACATAACGGTTAAGTGTACAAATGTGGTGCTACGAACACTTATATGGTGGTAGTTCAGACTTCCCGAAGAAGTGAGGCCTTTGTCATAAATCCCCCCTCCTCCCAGACTGCCCTGAGAATGCAACTAGGGCAGAAACTTATTCATTGTCTGCTCCTAACCAGGTCTGGAGAACTGAGCTGAATGCATGATTCCATCAGTTATTATCATAAAAAATCTTCTGCTGCTTTGAAACTTAGCTTCTTGCTCATGCATCCTGGCAGGGATAGAAGTGTAAACGACTGTGGTAACCTTTATGTTGAGAACATTTTGACTTGAAAAGCTCCTCTTTTGTGTGTACTTACAAATTTGATTTCAAAAATGAAGGAAAAAAAGAATGTGATGGCATCGTATGATTACACTTGGCTTCATTTGGGTACCTCCAATCATCTTAATTTTTGCAACCATTTTGTAAACATTTTAAAAAGTATGAGAAATAACAACAAAATAAATTACACAATAGCTGGTACTTTCGGAACAGCACCGTGGTGTCAAAAAAATCGAACCAATGACATGACATGATGTCGAGAAAAACAGGTGATCACTTTTCTAGTGCTAATGTCAGTCTAAGAAAGCCTGAAGTACCAAGTGTGCCACATTTAAAATTCAACCACTTCAAGAATATCCACACATATTGAGTAAATAACCTTTTATCACATAACCCAAAATTGTACCCCTGTTGCAATACTGCATCAATTTCATTACATTTTTAAAAATCTGTATAAAATATTATCTGGAAACCCAAAGAAAAATCAATTAACCTTTAAAAAATTCATTGCAAAGTTGACTGTATAAAATCCCAACATAATCCATATATACAAAATGCTGCTATTTAAGAAAATAACAGGACCCAGTTTTAGAATAATTTTGTACAAAAAAAGGGTATTGCCTTCAAATCAATATTTAAAAAAAGGAATAACTTAAAAAAAAAAAAGAAGATTGAAATGTCTCCGTTCAGAAGTTAACTATAAAGTGTTCATTTTCCATTGTCCTAACATTTCTTGCAGGTAAAATACCACAGAAAGCCACGGGAAAGTGTCCTCCTTTCCCTACAAGGCGCCTCACAGCAATCATCGCCGAGATGCGTACTTGGAGGCCCAGTCCGTCCGGCCATGCACCGGCTGGGCAGCCGGGGGCCGGGGCATCAGCCCAGGAGTGCTTCGAGGCTGAGTGTGGAAAAAGGGTCGCCCAGGATGAGGTCTCACAGTCTTCAGAGACGAATAACCTGCACACGACAGAGAAAGGATGGCCAGATTGATACAGGACTCACGCAAGCAAACTGCAGGTTACTGCATCTTGGTGACAAAAATGTTAGAAGATAAGAAAACTTTAACAGGAATATTTTGCCTTCCATTCAAGGTCTCAGAGTAGCTAATATTTGTTGACATACTGTCATTTATTTTTATATCAGTAATCATAAAAAAAAAACCACTGTTTAGTAAACAGCTACTGTGTTGTTGGAGACTATATGTATGTTATTTCTAATCTTCACAATAACCTTGCAAGGTAGGTGTCATGGTTTGAATTATGTCCCCCCAAAAATGTGTGTATCAATTTGGCTGGGCCATGATTCCCAGAATTGTGGGGTTGGCCTCCATTTTGTGATTGTAATTGTACGTTAAAGAAGATTAGGGTGGGACTGTAACACCACCTTTACCCAGGTCACATCCCTGATCCAATGTAAAGGGAGTTTCCCTGGGGTGTGGCCAGCACCACCTTTTATCTCTCAAGAGATAAAAGGGAAGCAAGTAGAGGGTTGGGGACCTCATACCATCAAGAAAGCAGTGTTGGGAGCAGAGTGCGTGCTTTGGACCAGGGTCCCTGCGTAGAGAAGCTCCTAGTCCAGGGGAACACGGAAGAGAAGAAGGCCGACAGAGAGAAAAAGCCTTCCCCTGGAGCTGATCCCCTGAATTTGGACTTTTAGCCTACTTTAACTGTGAGGAAATAAGTTTCTCTTTATTAAAGCCATCCACTTGTGGTATTTCTGTTGTAGCAGCACTGGATGACTAAGACAGAATTTGGTACCGGGAGTGGGGTGCTGCTCTAACAGATACCTAAAATGTGGAAGTGGTTTTGAAACTGTGAATGGACGGAGGGGCGGCAGTGACAGAGGACCAGCAACAGCGGAGAACCTGCAGTGGCAGACAAGCGGCAGCAGCAGAGAACCAACAGCAGCAGAACCAGGAGACCGGTGCAAGACGGCGCTGGAGCCGACCCACGGAGCGAGAGAGCTGACTGCCTGTGAGCAGGAGGCTTCCTGGCGGAGTGGGGTGCCTCCGGGCACTTACCGGTGGAGCTACTGAGCTTTGGAACACTTGCCCCAACAGAGCAGATACGGGCTTGAGGCCCGAGGGCCGAGAGGCCACAGGAAACAGAAGCAGAGGCTGAAGAGACAAGGGACACAAGAAGCTGAGCTGACCTCAGGGGTTTCAAAGGGTGGAGCCATGGCCTCTGGTGTTTCTAAGGGTGGAGTTGTCATTCCGATGGAGTACAAGAATGGTGTGCCTAAAGCCAAGGGAGCAGAGTTGCTCTCCCAGTTGGCCTGGATGGTGGAGCTGCAGCCCAGGGCCAAGGGGTCTCTACTCAAAATCCGGAGACTGTGGCCAATACCCATAGTCTGGAGGGCAGGGCTATTGTGTAAATTGTCTCAGAGAATACAGGATTATTTTCAAAGCCTTGAGGACTAATGCAATGTGTTCTGCTGACTTGCTTGGTGCCTGTTATCACTTCTTTTCCTCTAGTTTCTCCCATTTGTAATGGAAGTGTCTAGCTTGTGCCTGTTCTGCCATTGTACCTTTGGAGGCAAGTAACTTGTATTCTAGATTTCACAGATGAAGAGGAATTTTTGGATTTTGGACTTGGAGTTAAGACTTTTGCTATGATATGCTGGGGTGAATATGTTTTCCATGTTGCAAGGATGTGATTTTTGGGGGCCAAAGGGTGGAGTGTCATGGTTTGAACTATGTCCCCCCAAAAATGTATCAATTTGGCTGGGCCATGATTCCCAGAATTGTGTGGCTGGCCTCCATTTTGTGATTGTAATTGTACGTTAAAGAAGATTAGGGTGGGACTGTAACACCACCTTTACCCAGGTCACATCCCTGATCCAATGTAAAGGGAGTTTCCCTGGGGTGTGGCCAGCACCACCTTTTATCTCTCAAGAGATAAAAGGGAAGCAAGTAGAGGGTTGGGGACCTCATACCATCAAGAAAGCAGTGTTGAGAGCAGAGCACGTCCTTCGGACTGGGGTCCCTGCGCAGAGAAACTCCTAGTCCGGGGGAACACGGAAGAGAAGAAGGCCGACAGAGAGAAAAAGCCTTCCCCTGGAGGTGATGCCCTGAATTTGGACTTTTAGCCTACTTTAACTGTGAGGAAATAAGTTTCTCTTTATTAAAGCCATCCACTTGTGGTATTTGTGTTGTAGCAGCACTGGATGACTAAGACAGTAGGCATTATCCCCACTTCGCAAATGAAGAAACTGAGCCCGGGGAGGGTGGCAGCGCAGTTTGGCTTAAGGTTACTCAGCTTATAAATGTCAGAATTTGTCAGTAAAAAGGAATATTATTTCTCCAAATTGGAGACTTTGGAAGAATTAGGAAGGCAAATTTCCAGTGAAAAGGAATCCTAAGGGAATTTCTCTGATAGAAAAAAGAATATCATAGACGTAGCAGTGAGGAAGCTGAACAGTATTCATTCATTCTCTCTCTCTTACACAGATGGTTTATAGTTGCTATGATCCCCAAAGCGTCCAGACCTCGTACTAGATAGTGCTGTGGATTTCAGGAAGCCCCTGAGAAGTCTCTCCCTGTCAGAGCTCCTTATACAAGCTCCAGGGCCCTGATAAGACCTCCCTCCACTCACCCTACATCTTCATCATTAACATTGGTAAGGTTGATGGCAGTGGCACGTTTAGGAAATGTTTCATGTTGGGATGAGGGACGGTTAATCTAGCGTATAAATGTTCTAATGGGGCCAGAGGGATTTGGCAGAGTGAATGTTTTTATCTTCAGGTCTTTATTTCATACGCAGATAGCTCAGAGAAAGAACGGTAACACCAAGACAACAGGTCACTTTTGGTTTTGCGTTATGGTTAAACACAGCCCACTATAGCCTCAGCCAGTTGCCAGGCAACTGTGAACCAATGCAGATGAAGGCTTCAGGCCCTCCTTTCACTAGAACCACTTATGTCTTCCTTTCAGTCTGACCACCAGTTTGGGACTGATAAATAGCCCAGCACCACTGTTCTGCTCTTTTACAGTTATTTGGGGCACTGGCTGGGCAACAACGTCCACTTAGGCATCATCATTAATGATGAGTATTACAATAGTCACTGTTGCGTTTTGACCCACACTGCCTCATGAACAGGGGCTTGACCCCAAGTATGCCTGAACTATAAACTGTGCTCTTCCTGCTTTAATCCCCGTCTTTCTCAGGAAGGAAGATGGTCTCCAAACCCTCTGCCTTGGCAGTTCCTCAAAAAGTTAAACACAGAGCTATCATTATGAACCAGAAACTTGAAAGCAGCAACACAAACAGACATATGTACATCCTTGTTCACTGCAGCACTATTCACAATTGCCAAAAGTCAGAAACCTACATGTCCATCAACAGATGAATGGATAAACAAAACGTGGTATACACGCAACGAAGTATTACTCAGCTATAAAGAGAAATCATCCCAACATGAAACCACCACTCAACTGTCAGTTTGTCGTACTGTGGTGGCTTGTGTGTTGCTGTGATGCTGGAAGCTATAGCACCAGTATTTCAAATACTTGCAGGGTCACCCATGGTGGAAAGGTTTCAGTGAAGCATCCAGACTAAGACACACTAGGAAGAAGGATCTGGCAATCTATTTCTTAAAAAAGTGGCCAGTGAAAACCTTATGAATAGAAGTAGAACATTATCTGGTATAGTGACGGAGATGAGCCCCTCAGGTTGGAAGGCACTCAAAATAGGACTAAGGAAGAGCTGCCTCCTCAAAACAGAATCGACCCTAATGATGTGGATGGAGTCAAGCCTTCGGGACCTTCATAAGCTTATGTGGCATCACTCAAAATGAGAAGAAACAGCTGCAAACCTCCATTAATAATCAGAATATACAAAGTATGAATCTAGGAAAACTGGAAATCTTAAAAAATGAAATGGAACGTGTAAAGATCGATAAACTAGGCATTAGTGAGCTGTAATGGACTGGTATTGGCCATTTTGAATCAGACAATCATGTGGTCTACTATGCTGGGAATGACAAATTGGAAAGGAATGGCATCATTTTCATCATCAAAAAGAACATTTCAAGATCTATCATGAAGTACAATGCTGTCAGTGATAGGATAATATCCATACACTTTACAAGGAAGACCAGTTAATATGACTATTATTCAAATTTACACATCAACCCACTAATGCCAAAGACGAAGAAATTGAAGATTTTTACCAACTTATGCAGTCTGAAATTGATTAAACATGCAATCAAGATGCATTGATAATTACTGGCGATTGGAATCTGAAAGTTGGAAACGAAGAAGGATCAGTAGTTGAAAAAGGTGGCCTTGGTGACAGAAACGACGCCAGAGATCATATGATAGAATTTTGAAAGAGCAACGACTTCTTCATTGCAAATACCTTTTTTCAACAACATAAATGGCGACTATACACATAGACCTCATCAGTTGGAAGACACAGGAATCAAATCAACTACATCTGTGGAAAGAGACGATGGAGAAGCTTAATATCATCAGTCAGAACAAGGCTAGGGGCCAACTACAGAACAGATCATCAATTCCTCATATACATGTTCAAGTTGAAGCTGAAGAAAATTAAAACAAGTTCGCAAGAGTCAAAGTATGACCTTGAGTATATCCCACCTGAATTTAGAGACCATCTCAAGAATACACTTGATGCACTGAACACTAATGACCAAAGACCAGACAAGCTGTGGGATGACATCAAGGACATCATAACATGAAGAAAGCAAAAGGTCATTAAAAAGATAGGAAAGAAAGAAAAGATCAAAATTGGTATCAGAAGAGACTCTGAAACTTGCTCTTGAATGTAGAGTAGCTAAAGCAAATGGAAGAAATAATGATTTAAAAGAGCTGAACAGAAGATCTCAAAGGACAGCTTGAGGAGACAAAGTATTATAATGACACGTGCAAAGACCTGGAGTTAGAAAACCAAAAGGGAAGAACACGCTAGGCGTTTCTCAAGCTGAAAGAACTGAAGAAAAAAATTCAGGCCTTGAGTTATAATTCTGAAGGATTCTAGGGGCAAACTATTGAACAATGCAGGAAGCATCAAAAGGAGATGGCAGGAATACACAGAGTCACTGTACCAAAATGAATTGGTTGACATTCAACCATTTCAGGAGGTAGCATGTGATCAAGAACCGACAGTACTAAAGGAAAAGGTCCAAGGTGCACTGAAACCACTGGCGAAAAACAAGGCTCCAGGAACTGACAGAACACCAGTTGACATCTTTCAACAAATGGATGCAGTGCTAGAATCGCTCACTTGTCTATGCCAAGAAATTTGGAAGACAGTTACCTGGTCAACCAACTGGAAGAGATCCATATATGTGCCCATTCCAAAGAAAGGTGATCCAACAGATTGCAGAAATTACCGAATATCATCATTAATATCACACACAAGTAAAACGTTCCTAAAGATAGTTCACAAATGAGTGCAGCAGTATATTGACAGGGAACTGCCAGAAATTCAAGCCAGAGTCAGAAGAGGTTGTGGAACAAGGGATATCCCTGCCAACGTCAGATGGATCTTGGTTGAAAGCAGAGAATAACAGAAAGATGTTTACCTGTGTTTTAATGACTATACATAGGTGTTTGAATATCAAATTATGGATAACACTGCAAAGAATGGGAATTCCAGCACATTTAATTGCGCTCATGTGGAACCTGTACATAGACCAAGAGGCAGTCATTTGAACAGAACAAGGGAATACTGTGTGGTTTAAAATCAGGAAAGGCGTGGGTTGGGGTTGTATCCTTTCATCATACCTATTCAATCTGTATGCTGAGCAAATAATCTGAGAAGGTGGACTGTATGAAGAAGAACGTGGCAACAGGATTCGTAGAAGACTCATTAACAACCTGCGATATGCAGATGACACAATCTTGCTTACTGAAAGTGAAGAGGACTTGAAGCACTTACTAATGAAGATCAAAGACTACAGCTTTCAGTACGTATTATACCTCAACCTAAAAAAAAAAAAAGAAAAATCCTCACAACTGAACCAATAAGCAACATCATGATAAACGGAGAGAAGATTGCAGTTACTTGGATCCACAATCACAGCCCTTGGAAGCAGAAGTTAAGAAATCAAAGGAGGTACTGCATTGGTGAAATCTGCTGCAAAAGACCTCTTTAAAGTGTTAAAAAGCAAAGATGTCACCTTGAGGACTAAGGTACGCCAGACCCAAGCCATGGTATTTTCAATCGCCTCATGCACACTAAAGCTGGACCACTGAATAAGGAAGACCAAAGAAGAATTGGCGCCTTCAAATAATGGTGTTGGCGAGAAATACTGAATATACCATGGATGGCCAGAAGAATGAGCAAGTCTGTCTTGGAAGAAACACAGCCAGAGTGTTCCTTGGAAGGAAGGATGGCGAGACTTCGTCTTAAATACTTTGGACATGTTAGCAGGAGGGACCAGTCCCTGGAGGAAGACATCATGTTTGGTAAGGGACAGGGTCAGTGAAAAAGAGGGAGACCCTTTACAAGATGGATTGACAGAGTGGCTACAACAATGAGCTCAAACATAGCAAGGACTGTGAGGATGGTGCAGGACTGGGTAGTGTTTCATTCTGGTGTACACAGGGTCGCTATGAGTCGGAACCAACTCAACGGCACCTAATAACAACAACTATATTTGTTCTCTCTTATTTCTATTCCTATTTTTTTTCTTATAACTTTTTATTTTGATATAGTTTAAATTTACAAAACAGTTGCAAGAAGAATACAAGAAACTTCCATATATTCTTAACATAGATTTATCAGTTGCTTACATTCTCCCCACTTACTTTAACTATATATGCATTTTTTTCTTAAATCATTTGAAAATAAATTGGAGACACAATACACTTTTCCCCCTTATACTTCAGTGTGTATTTCTTAAGAACAAATTCATTCTCTTACACAACCATAGTACAGTTACCAAAATCGGGAATTTAGCATTGATGTAATAGATTTATCTCATCCAGTTTTTATCAGTTGCCTCAATTGTGATATCCCTGGTCCAAGATTCAATCATCTGTTACATTTAGTTGTCATATCTCTAGCTTCCTTTAATGTGGAACAATTCCCCAGCTTTTCTTTGTGTTTCTTGATACTGACATTTTTTGAGTGCACAGGCCAGTTCTTTTGCAGATTATCCCTTTACCTGAGTTTGTCTGTTTCCTCATGAGATTCATGCTCTGTGGCTTTGGCAGGAAAACCACGGAAGGAAGGCTGCATCTTATTAGAAGGCACACAATGTTGGCTTGTCCCAACATTGGGGATGTTTGGTTTGATCACCTGGTGAAGGTGGTATCCACCAGGTCTCACTACTGTAAAGTTACAATTTTTCCTAATAAGTACCTATTCTTTCTCTTAAGGAGCTCTGGTGTCACAGTGTTTAAATGTGCGACCGCTAACCGTGGTTCAAACCCATCAGCTGCTCCGAGGGAGAAGATGTGGCAATCTGCCTTGGAAACTGTATGGGGCAGTTCTACTGTGTACTACAGGCCGGCAATGGGTTTTGGTTTATTCTTTCCCTTTTTAAACCACTTTATTGAGATATAATTTACATACCATAAATAAAATCCACCCATTTAAAAAGTGTACAATTCAATGGTTTTTAATATATACATATTCTCTTTTGAATCCCCTATCAGTTTAATACTTTCTGAAACTTTTCTTGTCAAGGGCACAATAACCCCTCATTGCTAAATTCAATGGTTATTTCTTGGTCCTCATCTTCTTCAGCTTCTCTGCAGCAACTGACACGCATGATCTCTCCCTCCTCCTTAAAGCACTTCATTTGGTTCTAGGACACCACTCTCCTGGTCTCCGTCCAACCTATAGATTGCCCTTCGCTTGTCCTTTTCTGGCTCCTTCTCATCACCCGAACCTCTTAATACTGTAGTGGTCCCAGGGCTCAATCCTTGGCCCTCCTCACTTCTCCACCCATGCTCATCTCCTTGGTGCTCGCATCCAGACTCGTGGTTTTACCTCCCATCTATAAACTCGTGACTCCCACATTCATATCTCTAGCCCAGATCACTCCTCTGAGATCAAGAATCACATACCCAAGTGCCTATTCAACATTTCCACTTGGATATCTAACAGGTATCTCAACTAGGCATGCCCCAAACTGAGCCCCTGATCTTTCTTCCAGTCTTCCCTATCTCAATTAAGGACAAGCCCATTCTATAGTTGTCACTGCACAACATGGACACAAAATATTAGTGCCATTCATGAACCCTCTCTTTTTCTCATATCCCACTTAGAATTTGTCAGCAAATCCTGTTGGCAAAACTTGATAATATTTTACCACCTCAACTGTTACCACCCTGGTCCAAGCCAGTGTCATTTCTTGCCTGGATAACTGCAATAGCTACCTAGTCGGTTTCCCTGCTTCCCATCTTGCTCCCCTTCAGTACAGTGAAAACCAGGAACCTGAGCAAGCCTGTTAAGATGGAAGTCAGATCACGTTACTCCCCTGCTCAAAACCCTCCAATGGCTCCAGTGTCGCTCAGAGGAAATGACAAACTGCTTACGGTGGCCCACAGGGCCAACACCATCAGACCTCTCGTCATCTCTGACTCCTTTCTACTCCTTCTCTCACTCATGCCACTCTTACGTTCTGGCCTCCTTGCTATTCTCTCAAAGCTCTTGCACTTAAGATTCCTGCGTCTGGAACTCTCCCACACTGCATGGCTCCCTCATGCACCTCCTTCAGATCTTTACTCAATATCCTCTGTGCAGCGAACCCTTTTCTGTCTACCCTATCAAAAACTGAAAACTACACCCCGCACTTCAACCCCCACAATCCCTACTTCCTGCCTGCTTTATGTTTCTCCTTAGCCCTTATGACCATCTGATATACTATATGTTATACTTATCTAGCTTACTGCTGTCTGTCTCTCCATCCACAATTAAGAGTGGGCTTTTGTCTCTCTCATTCACTATCCGTGGGCCTACAACATGACTGGCACAGAGCAAGTTGCTTTATAACTATTTATTGAATGAATTCATGAATAAACTGAAATAGAACTTACCAGGGGAAGGATCTGAAATAGGTGCCAAGTGTACCCTCTGCACAGCAGAGCCGATTTCTTTTTTCAGAAAGGAAGGGATGTAGTTTCCCGTCAGTCCACTAGAACTTGTAGAGCTGGAACCAACTGATTTGCAAAAGCAAAAGCTCATTATTACAAAGGCACGTAGGCATGACACAAGCAGGGATAAACGATAGCGGTGCAGAACAATCAAGAGTTAAGTTTTTCCTTTTAGGGGAAAAAGAAGAATTCGAATGAAAACGCTAGTGAATTCTGAGCAGCGCATTCCACCATGCCACACTGTCAGAAAGACTGGGGGGGCACAGACAGCGCTATACCTGTAGATTGCAACCAAATGGAAGTTGTTAATTTTGACATTTTTCTTTTCTTATAAAAGTAGGTTTACTCTACTCTGAAATGTGCTTTTTTTCACTCTATAATATCGACTACTTATCTTTCCATGTCAGTGTTTACAAATTCTAGAATATGGCTATTCTCTTATGGATCAACATACACATTATCTTGGTTACTTAGCTATTACACAACTACACCAAATATTCTTGTCAATAAATCTTCATGTGTTATTTTTATAATCATGAAAATTACCCACTATTAAAATATACTAAATAAATTCACTTTTATGGCATTTACATATTGAAAGTGTGTTAGTGGCAGGAACTGCGTACTACGCATCTTTGTATTCTAGGAGGTTAATGGAGTGCCTTGCAAATAGTAGGTAATCAATATATATTGGATGCATAAATGAATATCTATAACCCTTGTTATTAAAGCTTAAAATTATACATGGAATAATGAAGAATGTTATTACTGGCCATTATATAAACAGAAGTTATATCTGTTAGAAAAAGAGTTAACAAGAATTGCTCTTTGTCTTTGCAACACAGAGTGTTCCTGGAAATTGCTAAAGGCAGAGTGGGAAGAAGGTCTGGGAGGAGTTGTGTTGGTCAGATGGAGCACATTTTGCATTTTTGTGAGTAAATAAATAGAAAGAAAAATGAGTAGTGAAGTTGAAGAGGCAAGTCACAAAAGGGAAGACACTTATGGTTAATAAACACCAGAAAAGATGCTCAATCTCATTAGTAAACAGGACATGCAAGTTTAAACCACAATAAGATAAACATTTCACATGCAGATTAGCACAAATTTGCAATCTTGACAGTACCAAATGGCATCAAGGATGCAGCGTAACTCCCATACCCTGCTGGAGAGCAATTTGGCAAGATCTGTAAAGTTGGAGATGAGTACACCCTTTAACCTAAAATATTTACTCCTACTAGTTATTATACCCAGAGACACTCTCACACATAGGCACAACAACAAGGGTACAACAATGTCCATTTCAGTACTCTAATAGCAAAAATTGTAAACAACCTACATGTTCATCAAGAAGAGAAGAGATAAATTATGATGTAGTATAAATAATAAATTATGGTATGGTATGGAATATATGTGTGTGTGTATAACTGCTACACACACACAGATCTATTTATTCAAATGAGTGAACTGGAGATCCAGGATCATATTCATATGAATTTAAAACATGAAAAACCATACTATATATTTCACATATAGTAAAATAAATAAACGAAAACATGCATGAGGATAATAAACACCTAAATCAGGCCAGTGGGGAGGGAGGGAGGGAGGAAGGAGAGGGCTAGATACTTCTCTTCATGTGTATTTGCAAAGTTTAATTTCTTAAGTTGGGTGGTGGGTACATGGATGTTGATGTATTATCTTTTTCTTTTTTGTATTTCTTAAAATAAATCGGCACATAATGGACAAAGGCAGGGAGAAGTGAAGTCCACATGTTTCCTTGGCAATGTAGACAAGGAAGCAGGGCCTGCCTGTGTTAGGGAAAAATCACGCAGACGACTGCTCTACTGAGACAGGGGTCAATCAGCCTTGAAGTCTTATGACATTCCTTCATCCATTTGAAAAAAACAAACAAAAGGCCTTCCAGTCCACCTTCCAATCTGAAGGGATTTCGATGTCCTGGGCCTAAGGCTGGATCACCACATGGAGGGGAGGCGTTGGAACAACGCAGAGACTGACTTCCATCGCAGGAGGTCAGCCTCTGCAGCCCAGGGCCTCAGCAGTCAGACTTTGTAAGTTATCTTTGTTTTCCCTTGAGCAAGAGGAGACTATGCTCTACTCCCCAGCTACTCTTGAGGGGAGACCCCAGTAGGAGCTGGCTGAGTCCCCAGGGCCTGCTGCCAACAGAGAGAAAAGAGGCCCTCATGATTCTCCAACTTTTCTCACGTCTCTCTGCACCCATCTCACCATATCCATATAATTTGCTTTTTGTATCTTAAGAGTTAAGAATCATAGCTCACCTGAATTTATTTTGCTGATTACTGATACCGTCCCTGAAGATTTTCCAGACAAACCAGAACTAGACCATGGATTAGATGGAATAAAATCCTTGCCTGGATTTGGAAGTATGCCATTTCTTATATTTATTCCTAATAGGGAACAAATAATTATAAAATATAAAATACATATTTAACCTTGCACCCGACTTCAGAGATGAAATTAATGCAGAATCCAATTAATCAAAATTTCCTGTTATGCAACAATCAAAGCAAAATTGACTGTGATGGTGTCATGTGATAGATCGCAGAGGAAAGATGCTGTCTTTGGCAGTGTTGCGTGGGGGGAATAGTATATTGTCTCACTTGTAGGTAGCCCGAGAGAGGTCTCCTAAGCTTCTACTAATGTATCTGTCTTGACTCCCTCTGGTGTTCACCTCGGCTTCAGTGCTCCCAGACATTGCTAATCTTCCCCCTTCACAGGCTACTTCTTTCCTGCCACTTGTCCAAACTGTTCTCTAACCCCCCAGCTCTGCAGCCCTCTGCTCTTCTCTGCCTGCACTCTGTCCCTGATAGTCCATTTTCTCACCTCACCTGGACCGTCATAGCCACCACATCTGATGACTTGGGTCTGTACCAACAACCCTCACCAGCTAAAACATGGCTGTTGAGTGAACGCACCATTACTTTAACTGCAAGACACACCCCAACACCCCACTTTCCCTCTAGACCTGCTCACTCTCCCTCTTACGTGAGGTGTGGCAGCTATTTTTCAGAACAGAAAGACGAATTCATCTTTTTTATCTTTCCCCTCCTCCCCTAGAGCCGATCAGAAATCACTCTCCTATTCACCCCCTGCTCCCTTTTGCCTGCGGTCACTGTTGTTTGAGTCTTCACCACTCACATTTGTATCACTGCTGTACCCTGTCCTCTAGTCTCTCTTCCTCAGGCCAATCTTCTTAAGACCACATGCCAGTCCTGATAAAGTCTGGTAGTATTTAGAAGCAAGGAGGTTAATGCATCAGCAGGGCCTGCCATTCCCACCTCCATCCCCTCACTGTGACCTCACCTCAGTCCAAGTCCATACCCTCACCCGGAGGACTGCTACAGTCTGCTGAGCCTCACTCATTCGGCACTTAGATGTAAATAAAACCATGTCACTCCTCCAATTACAACCCTTCAAGAGCTCATGAAATAAAATCCAAATTTCTTACAAGACCCCAAAAGATATGGCCCCTGCCCACCTCTCCAACATTGCCTTATATTAACCAAACCAGTTGCTGTTGAGTTGACTCTGACTTACGGCGACCCCATATGTGACAAGGCAGAATTGTGCTCCATAGGGTTTTCAATGGCTGATTTTTCAGAAGTAGATCACCAGGCCTTTCTTCTAAGGCACCTTTGGGTGGACTTGAACCTCCAACCTTTTAGTTAGCAGCCGAGCACATTAACCATTTGCACCACCCAGAGACTCCTCATACTACAGCACCTTTCTCTTACTATGCTCTGGCCACACTGGCCTCTCTGCTGTTCTCACAGGCCAAGCCCTTTCCTGCCTCAAAGCCTTTGCACTTGCTCTCTCCTCTGCCTGGTGTGCTCTTCCCTTTGCTCTCTGCATATCTGGCTCCTTCTCATTCTTTGGGGCCCAGCTAACAGTCACTTACTCAGACAGAACTTTCCTGACAATTCTATCTAAAGCTGTGCCTCTTCCCCCATTCTATCATCCTTTATGTTACTTATCACTATCTATAATTACCGTGTTTGTCTATTTGTTTAATGTCTGCCTCCCCACCCCTAGAATATAAGCTGCACGAGGGCGAGGACATGGTCTGCAGGGCTGCTGTATAAAGCTATTGTATAGACTATGATATGGATGGAGCCACACAGTGGCCCTGCTTGGCTGTTTTGCTTACCATATTCCTAGTAGCAAGCACACAGTAGATGCTCAATAAGTATTTGCTGAGTGAATTTGTAAATGAATGATTGGCTCATGTTGTAAAGCTTGGAATACAGAGAATCTAGAGAGAGACTTGGGAATTTACCAAATAGTAACTTTTAAACTTAACCCCTGTAGTACTGCCCAGATGGTGTGACCAAGCTTGTACCTCCTGGCTTCCTAAAACACACAGGACTGGCAATTTCTTCTAAACTGTGGTTTGCTGGAAAGGCCTCATATACGCTGCCTAGCTCTTGCCAGTTCCTCCCTCCTCAGAGGTTGGATCTGGTCTCCTATGCTAAATTTCTTATCTTAGGCACTATATAAGACAAAAAATATGAAGCCCGGGCTTCAGCAACTGTTTCTTTGATGTTCCTACCAGTTCTGAAGACATATTCCCAAGTATTTGCCTTCCAAAACAGGATCTTTGTGAATATGTGATTTCAAGGAAATAATTTACTATCAACAATCAAAGTAAAGACAAGGCATTTCTTTACTTACCAGGCAAGTATCTCGAGTGCTTCAAGTAGTGCTGCTTGGCTGCGGACCTCAAGGTGGGCGTGTCTCGCCTCTGAGAGGAAGTCTGGGCAGGGGCACTATTTCCTGTACCCACATGCTCAGAGGGCTTCAGGTCCAAAACACTTTCAAATCTGAATCAGGACAACGTGTTTTAGGTCAGCACAAGTGAGTAAGCATCACCAGATATGTGAAAAATAATCTCACAAACCCCAGATCTCGTCCGCTTACACACATCAGCAGAACACTTGCCTGCAGAGAGTTTCATCGCTCTGTCTTTTCTTGTTCTTCAGGTCAATCCTGGTGAGGGCTGGACTGAAATCTAAGTCATCCAAGTCAGCCCAATCATCTGAATCCTTTGTTGACCTGGAAACAAGACCCCACCTTCTCCTACTCTTTGGCTTGATCTCACCATTTTTGTGTTCCAGGCCAGCTAGGATTTTCTGTGTATGCAAGTAAAGAGACAAAAAAGCAATACCTGGCATTAATGGAGCTCATTCATGAGTAATTTTCATGTGAACCTCCTTTGTTATACAAAGGAAGATCCCTGTCATATCATTCCCCAAGATGCACTGCTTGTCTGAAAGGGCAATCATGGAAAACACATCCCCAGCCCTTCTGTGTCTCGTCCATCGTGACAGATTTCATTGGTTTGCATCCAATGGGGTATGAAGTTGTATAAAACAAAGATTTTTTTAAAAAGGAATTTAAGATGCTTCTCATATATGAAGTGAAAAGGAGAATGGCTGGATTCTTACTTAGGTCTCTCATTCTCATTCCCTGAAAGAGTTAACATGATTTACACTGTCATACGCAGAGATAAGAGAATGTGGTTAAGACATCAGTCAACCTGCTCTTTTATAGAGAACAATGTAAATAAGTTCTTCCTTGCCTTCACAGCAGACTACCCAGTAAGACCTGGATATGTTCTCAAGTACAGAAATAACTACCATAGGAAATTTCCTAACATACTATTTTCAAATTGTAGATTGGGATAAAGTTAACAGCCTAGAGAGATCATCTCTGCAGCCTCTTTCAGTATCTCACATTGTGCTAGCTGGGAGTCAACATTCAGTGAACACTGTTGTTGCTGTTGTTGGGGGCTGTCAATTCCAACTCATAGCAACCTCATGTGACAGAGTAGAACTGCCCCGTAGGGTTTTCTTGGCTATAATCTTTACAGAAGCAGATCACCAGGTCCTTCTCCTGTAAAGCTGCTGGGTGGATTCGAACCACTAACCTTTTGGTTAACAGCTGAGTGCTTAACCGTTGTGCTACCAGGGCTCCTTCAGTGAATACTAGTTGACAGAAAATGTATTATTTTTGCATAAAGGTGTTAGAAAATAGATGGTTCATACAGCATCACAAAGCTTATGGTAACTAGACTCCCCTGCTGGGTTATCATTTTATTGAATCTGTTGAAAGCCAGACTAAGAGGAGAAGAAAGATCTGGGCTCAGAAAGGAACTGCATTCATATGAATAACAGTCTGTAAGTATTAGCATGGCATTTTATGATTTTCAAAACATTTTCACAAGCATCATGACCCTTAAGGCTCATGATCAATCCTGTCTGGTAGGCAAGACATGCATTATGATCTTCCTTTTACAGACGAGGAAACTGAGCCCACAGGGATGAATAATAATGACTAACAATTTATCAAGTGTTAACTAGGCGCCAGCTACTAGTCTAAATTATTTTCTAGTACTAACTCATTTAGTCTTCAAAACAATTATATGAGGTAGGTACTAATATTATTCTTACTTTACAGATGTGAAAATGAGAGAGGCCAAGTAACATGTCATCAGGCTACTAAATTGCAGAGTGGGGATTTGAGACCCCGGCAATTGCAGAGTCCAGCTCTCAACCGCTACAGCACAGCTGCCCCCATAAGTAGCACCGTTATGAAGAGACAGAGCCAGAACCTGAATTTAGATCTTCTTACTCCAGAGCCAAGGAGCCCTGGTGGCACAAAGATTAAGCGTTAGGCTGCAAAAGGTTGGTGATTCAAACCCACCCAGCAGCTCTGTGGGAGAAAGACCTGGTGATCTGCTCCCATAGAGAGTACAGCCAAGAAAACCCTATGGAGCAGTTCTGCTCTGTCACATGGGTCACTATGAGTTGAGAATCGACTTGGTGGCACCTAAGCACAACAACAATCAAAAGCCAAGGCTCTTTTCACAATTCCATGTGATTACAAAGATAAATCTATTATAATTAGACCTTACAAACTGAAAAATACTTCACACAGTAAGTGGGGTGAGAAGAGGAATAAGTCAGACACAAAGCCCAGTGGTGACTCTCCATGGCTTACCGACTGAGGGTTCTTGTGGTGGAGGGATGGGAAAAGCAGCGGGCTTGGCTTGTCTTCCTGGAGATGGCTCAGGTGATCTGCCCTGGAGGCCTCTGCTTTGTAGGGGTACACGAGATGTGGAGGGGGCTGGCTGGCTTGATGTTGCCGTGAAGAAATCCGTGTGTGTGGCTTGACTGGGGGTTGGGCAGGAGGGACAGGTTTAATGTGAGGAGGTGGGCCTGCCTTTTCCAGAACGTCCTTCTGTGGTTTTCCTGAATTTTGGAGGTTCTGGGTGGTGCTGCCCAGTGGGTGCCCGATCTGAAAGTAAGGATATCTAAGGGCCTGGAATGACAAATAACGCTGCTTTAGGAGAAAAGTTTGGCCAGGAAGGCTAATACCATCAGGATTACTGGGGTCTATTTCATGTGACCAGCTTACTAGTTTCTTAGCCCAAAAAAACCAAAACCCATTGCCATTGAGTTGGAATCAATTCTGAATTGTGATGACCTCATATGTTACAGACTAGAACTGTTTCATAGGGTTTTCTCAGCTGTAGTCTTTACGGAAGAAGATTGCCAAGCCTTTCTTCCATGGCACCACTGGGTGAGTTCAAACCTCCAACCATTAGGCTAGAAGTTGAGTGCAAACCATTTGTGCCACCCAGGGGCCTTTTTTAGCCCAAACTAACTATAAAACAGATTCATGACGAAATGCTAAATAGTCTTAACTCAAAGATAATATACTTAAAAACATTCTCCAAACACAGATAGATAGAGCCGTTTATTTTTATGTGCACATATATGGTGATGTATCATATGGATTGTATTCCAATTTTCAAAACGATTATATTGTTTAAACCTTTAACTACACACGATATGTTTCAAACTATTTTAAGTTTATATACCTTATATAGTACACCTTTAGTGGCATTTGATACTATTTTCCACTCACACTACCAAATAAAATACTTCACACGAGACTTGTAGAAATTATTTAGTTTGGTAGAACTTCATAAGAAACCTATCAAATAGAAGAAAATGGAAGAAAACCTGACTAGCTGTTGGTCGTTTCTTGGGATCCCACTGAAGCATGTCTCTCATGAGCTGAATTGCTTCACTGCCAGCATTTGGAACCAGGGTCTTTAAATTATTGGGTACACACTGGGGCCAGCGGAAGTTCATAGCACTTGAAAGTTGGTAGCCCTCAGGCCAGTCGGTCTGAAAGAAAAAAGATAGAAGATCTCACTCAGCCAATCACTGCGACAGGAGTTTATATCCAGGCATGAGTGCCCATAATGGAGAGGCAATCATTCTGTTACCATACCCACATTCACTACTGTGGCACTGTGTGTGATTAAACAGAGGGGTATACTAATAAGAGATGAAAAAGAACATGAAGGCTGGGTAATAGTGGAAAACATCATGAGTTTGCCACCAACTTTATACCCTTTACACAAGAAAGTCCATCTCTTTGGGTTTGAACCAAATTAGACTTTTCCCAACTGTGTTCCATGGGACAGAGCTTTTGGAAACTATTAACAGATATTTTTGTGAGGAAAACAAAATTCCTTGTTCCTGGTCAAATACATCTGTGAAAACTTACATAGTATTAATCCCCATCTTGATGATTCAAAACATACATTAAGGTTCTGAGAAGTCCTGCAGTAGGGAAAACTGCTTTACCCAGTCTTAAGCTCCCCAGTTTCTCATGTGTTGTACCTATGAGACCCTAAATGCTAGAACAAATGATGGAAAATGCTGAACAAATGGTCTCTAGGGCTCCTTCTGGTTCTAACATTCTATTATTTTACAAAACACATCCTGATATAACTGCTTCTCTCTTTTTTTAAAGCAAAGTAGCTCTATGTATAGCAATCCCACTTATTCATTCACTTAGATATTTATTGCGTGCTTGCTACATGCTTAGTGCTGTTGGGTATCCAAAAGAATCCAGTAAAAATCCTGCCCTTAAGGATATTACTGGCTAAGAGAAAAAATAAGACATTTATTGAAAAATAATGATGATACAGAGTAAAAGGTGACAAAGGTCACCAGAGAGGTACAGATACAAGTATCCAGGAGAGGGAGAGATTCCAGCAGGGGACTCTGGACATCTTGTTGAGGAGGTGGCATTAGTGATCCATTCAAATGATTAAAACATTTCTTATGCCAGCAGTGGAACTAGCATACACATAAACAAAGACAAATCTTTAACTGAATGAGCTTATGGTCCAGGAAACAGATATGTACACAGATAATTGCATTAATGATATTAATGACACAGAACACAGCATGCATGGAGTAATATGAGGGTCTAGAGCTTCTAAGATCTCAATAAGTTCAGGCACAGCTTCCTAAATGTGACACGTGAGCTGGGTAGATAAGACTTTCTTGTGTAAAGGGTATAAAGTTGGTGGCAAACTCATGATCTTTTCCACTATTACCCAGCCTTCATGCCGACCAAGGGGACAGACAATCCAGGCAAAGAAAATGGCACATGCAAAGGTACAGAGGCGTAACAGGCAGAGTGTACTTAAATAGTTGGGGGGAGTGGCAGGAGAGAGAATGGCACGAAAGGCTGGGTCAGGCAACTTGTGCCTTGCATGCCATGGTAAAGGCTCTGGACTTTAGGGTGCATTTGATTCACTGATTCTTAAGCAAGTATTTACCGTAGACTTAGTATGTGCCAAACACTGTTCTAGGCACAGGGAATAAGTAGTGAGTAAAGCAGAGTCCCTGCCCTCATGGAGCTTCTATTCTAGGGGTGGGCAAATAACTACCAAATAATTAAGTCTATGGAGCCCTGGTGGCACAGTGGTTAAGAGCTCAGCTTCTAACCAAATCCATCAGCCACACCTCGGAAACCCTATGGGGCAGTTCCACTCTGTACTATAAGGTCTCTATGAGTTGGAATAGACTCAATGGCAATGGGTTTGTTTTTTGTTTTTTTATTTTAAGTAAGTCTATAACATAATGAGGTAGCCCTGGTGGCACAGTGGTTAAGTACTCGGCTAACTGAAAGGTCAGCAGTTCAAACCCACCAGCTGCTCCATGGGAGAAAGATGTGGCAGTCTGCTTCTGTAAAGACTACAGTCTTGGAAACCCTATCGGGCAGTTCTACTCTGTCCTACAGGGTCGCTACGAGTCGGAATCTACTCGCCGGCAGTGGGTTTATAATATAATGTCAGGCAGTACTGCCAGCTATGCAGGAGAGTATCTTAGGTGTGCAGAATGGACTGGAGAGTGTTAGACGGGGGCAGGAAGATCAGTGAGGAGGTGACAATGGCAAGTGAAAAAGAGGGAGGTCAGAGAAACAGTGAGAAGGTAGATTACAGAGGGGCCTTGGAAGAGAAGTGGAATTGGGTCACGTGAGAGATGCTGACTCCAGGCAGAGGGTGTACATGCAGAGGCACAGAATGGAGGAATTCCAGGGCATATAGCCAAGAGGTACACAGTGGGGTAAGGAAAGGGAGTTAAGGCAGCTGGGCAATGGTGAGTCAACAAATACTTTTAGGAGGGGAGGACAGTACCAGAGCTGTTCTTTAGGAGGATGAACAGGCCTCAGACTGAAAGATACTAGAGGGAAAGGGCTTGAAGGCAGAAAGACTGAGAAGATACTGCCCAGACATGCGTGGGAGGTCATGGCCCAATCTGTGATGGTGGCAGTTGGTCTTGAAAGGATGAGACCCATGTGAGAGATGTTATGCAAGGAGTGTCAACAGGATTTACCGACTAGCTGCTTGGATTAGGGCAAAGGGGGAGTTATGGGTAAGAGAGAAGGTAAAGCAAACACTCAACCTGAAAGGCTGGGGCTCTGGGATTATGATGGACCCAGAGACAGAAATGGGGAATTAAAGAAGGAAGCTAGTTTGGTGGCCAACAAAAAGTAATTTTTTTCAGATGTGTTTGTTGAGTTTGAGGTGAGAGTGAGAGAGTTAGGGAGAAAGCCCATAGATAATTCTAATTATGTGAATAGAGCAATAAAAAAAGGATGTGAGGGCTACAGATTACATTTAGCAGACTTCTGAATAGATATAAACGTTGTAGCCATGAAGCTCTGCAAAAGAGGTGAGATGACACAGAGAAAAGCAGAGGCAACCATCGATTAAAAATAAAAAATAAAAAGGAGCTGGTTGGAGAGACACGGGAAACCCAGGGTGGAAAGGGGGAGTGTGCTGTCACATTATAGGGGTTGCAACTAGTGTCACATAACAATACATGTGCAAATTTTCGTATGAGAAATTAACTTGAGCTGTAAACTTTCACCTGAAGCACAAGTTAAAAAAATTAAAAAAAAAAAAATTATTTGGGATTTAAAAAAAAAAAAAAAAAGCAGAGGCTACCATGACATAACATAGCATAATTAAGAGCAGAAGGAAGAAAGGAAGCCAGCAGCGTCAGACAGCATGGGCAGTGGAGAATTTATGAGGCCAAAAGGAAGATTCTAGACTGAGCAGATGATCAACAGTGCCAGTGCTGCCCAGGGGTTGAGGAAAGAGTACAGGAACCTGCTGGCTCGTCTCACAGACCTTCTTTCATTCTACATCATTACCTTTTTCGGTGTCCCCAGCACTTGGCAAATTTTGAATATGGTGTCAATTTCACTGGCCCCAGGGAAGAGTGGCCTCAGAGTGTACACTTCTGCCATGATGCAGCCCACGGCCCAGATGTCAATGGGGGAGCTGTAGTTGGTAGACCTCAGGAGCACTTCTGGAGCCCTGTACCTGGGGGGACAAATGTTAACTGCTCACCATTGCTTTCACTGGTCAGAAATTAAATTAAGTAATATAGCCAAGTCTCAGAAAGAAAGTTGATACATTTCTGTTTTCTATCTAGTTCAGTGTGGTTCACAGACTTATGGAGGAGTTGGCAACTGCCATGGCTGCTATGGCAAACTAGTACTTCTCCATTTCATAGTATTTCCGTACAGGATTCTTCCAGCTGTCTTGCAGTATCTTTGAGAAACACACGCACACACACACACAGAGAGAGAGAGAGAGAGAAAGACAAAGAGAGAGAGAACACAACTTGCTGAATGTAGGCTATTTCTTGGTCATGGCAAACTGCTTAAATCAAATAGCGTCTCAAAGTTTTAAAAATAGCAATTAGCTGGTTTTCCACACAGGTTTATGGAGAGTGTGATCTTTTACGTAACTCTTGGGAAAGTATCCTCAGGAAGGCCTGTATATAAAACATTATTTATATTATGAAAAAGCATAATGGGTTGCTTTTTCATATTAATTACAGCATAAGCTTTTAACCTCATACAATGCCAACCTACCAACAAATACGTGTTTCCAACTGCACTGCTTCTCTTAGTGAAAAGTTAATACTTGTGACTCTAACATTACCTTCAGTATAATGGTATCGTTTTTTTAAAAAATGCAATTAAATAATTGTGAGAAAAACAGTATGCACCATCTGGTAGATACATAGTCTGTGTATGGAGGTCTTGATCGGATTTCTCGGGCCAATCCAAAGTCTGCAATTTTCACAAGTTCAGGTCCCATGCAGAGGAGGTTCTCGGGTTTTAAGTCCCGATGGAAGAAGCCTGTGGAGACAGTGGAGAAGGAGTCAAAGGTAGGTTTGCTCCTGCATTACTCTTCGCAGCTGTATCACTCTTTTCATAACAACTATAATTTAAAAAGTAGCCTGGCACGACACAGAAGGCTCTACATAACCATCCTGCTGATAATGTAGAGTCCTTTGGGCCTCTCTACATGACTTCATTCATTTTCCTTTGATGAATTCAAAATGTAAAATCATTCAAAATTTGATCTTGGTAATTTTTTTCTGAGAGTAAAAACTTCTTTTAAAATAACAATACTCAATAGCTGATGAGGCTGCTTATGTACAATCAGACACTTCATGGGATTTGGTTCCTTGGTTTACAGGTTTAGGGTCATGGTTTCATGGGACATCCCACTTAATTGGCTTAATAACGTGTTTAGTTAGTTCTATTCTACCTCCTAGTTGGTTGCATAGTTCCTGATGTCTTAAAAGCTTTGCAAGTGTCCATCCAAGGCACAACAATTTATTCACCTGGAGCAACAAAGGAAGGAGAGTCAGGAATAAGAGGATAATATGGAATGTGTGGCTAATTGCCTCCATGAACAACTGCCTCCTTTGCCATGGGACTAGAAGAAATGGATGGTGCCTGGTTACCATTACGGAACATTTTGATCAAAGATTCTGTAGAAGAATCCTGATCAAAAGGGGGAAAATGTAGCACAGAATTTAAAATTCTTATGGACTCCAGCTTTTGAAGCCACGGAGGCTGGATGAACACCTGAAACTATTGCCCTGAGATAATCTTTAAAACTTAAACCAAAAATATCCCCTGAAGTCTTCTTAAAACCAAATAAGTTAAGCTTCACTAGTTAAAAAAGTCTGCCTTGAGCATTATGCCCTTTTAAGATCTATGTATATTTGATCATACTGACAACAGTAACTCAAAAGATTAGATAGGAACCTTAGGGGGCAGTTAGTTTATGTTAATGGGGGAGGAACAACTCAGAAAAGGAGAGTGAGAATAGTTATATAACTGGAAAAATGTAATCAATGTCACTGAATTGTACATGTAAAAACTGTTAAATTGGTATATGTTTTGCTGTGTATATTCTCAACGAACAACAGCAAAATAGATAAAATTCTAAAATAATATATCAATACAGTTATGGGGTAAGATAACTTTGCGAAAAGAAATTGTCATTCCAGGAAAAAATATCATTCCTACCCTGCTCAAGTCAGTCAGAAAGAATTTGAGATTAAAACCATTTCTTATGGATACTGAGAAGTGATACCACAGCAGAAACACGTATCATTTTTGCTTAAAAAATAAAGGATTTAGGAATATGACCTATCTGCTCATATCTGAGATTCTGGGGAGCACTGCAACAAATGTGTAAATGTTAAATATTTACTACTTTGCCTTACAAAGAAGCACAAAGGTACATCTGCAGCTCACATCATGAACTACATCAAATGGGAAGCCTGCCTCAGCTATGGCAGAGCCCTGGGGATTCATGTAGAAAATATGCAACATGGCAATCTTGAGAGTATCACCAACACAGACAGACACCATTCTATGTGACTCTAAATCTCCATGAGACATCGATATTGGAAAAACAACTCAGATAATACTGCTGATAGCGTTATTTGTAATGTGCTATCATCATCAATGTTGTGAAAGCTGGATTCCAGTTAGCACATTATGGGAGAAATTAATCAGCATCACTGAAGATCTACACTGTACCTTAAAAACCTCTATCCTGATAATGCTCAAATCTGTATCTCTAATGTGCCTTCTCTACCCTTCTCTAGACCAATGTCTCTAATAGGATATAAGTTGGATGTTACTGTCGTACCCCAATCAACACGTCCAAAATCTTTTTTCTCCTCTCCCAAATCATCTCTTTTTCCTGAATCTTTAATAAGATATCCCAGTACCTTGTAGTTACATTGGCTCCATCCTTCTCCAGTCTTGGAACTGTGCTGCATTTTCTATTAAAGTATCTCACATCTGGCCATTCCTGCTCTTTCTCACTGCTCCCTCCCAAATCCTTGCCTAGCCCTGTGTGGTGCAATGGATTGCTTTTAGTTGGCCTTTCTTGTCATGATCTTGTGACTTCCACCAAATGACTAGGTGGGGCTATGCAAATGAGGTGCTTGTGGCCACCAAGGGGATTGGACAACTTGCTAATAATGCAAATAAGGTGTATGGAACCCTAACTAGGGGATTGGTCAGTTTTGCCATCCCGCTAGGCCTAAGTGAGCCAACCCAGAGGTGGACGGGGGGGACCTCACTACCACCAAGAAGAGATGAGAGTGAAGCACGTCCTTTGGACCTGGGGTCCCTGTGTTGAGAACCTCCTAGACCCAGGAGATAGAGAGCTGTAACATGGAAGACAGTGAGAGACAGTGGTGCAGCGGTCACAAGAACAATAGTGGCATGAAATGGCTGCTGTGGGGCTTGCTGACCCATGGAACTAGTAGCTTTGTAACAAATGCCTGAGCAGGGCAGAGGTGAGACCAAGAGGCTAAGAGACTGGAGAGACGCCTGCCTTTGGGCATGGCTCAGAAGAAGCTGTCCTGATAGAAGAAGAACTGTATCCTGAGTCGTTTCTGATCCCAGGTTGTTCCCTGTTACTTCCCTAATAAACCACTCAATTGTAAGTACACTTTGTGAGTTCTATGAGACATTGCAGCAAATTACAGAACCCAAAGACTGCAGGAGAAGAGTAGTTGATATTAGAGATGGAGTGGTACAGCAACTTAGAAAAGTTGGACATTTGGGACATCTTTAACCTCAGCCTCATAGGAACCAGCTTTGTGCTGATCCTTATAAAAGAAATTATTCATTTACCCTGCATCACCACTTTATAACAGGTTTTCCTTATACCAACTTCTCCTAATTCTCACTCATCCTGAGAATTTAAACACTGTCTTTCCCTTGTCATTCTCCCATCCAGACCAGAAAAATCTTCAGTGGCTCCTTTTTAGTTTTTAATAAGCCTGAACTCCTTTCATTCAATATCCTTTCATTCTACCCAAAAAGATACACATATTTCCAATACTTATCAATATGTATAAATTGTGTTCTCATCAGGTGAAATTCCTCATTTCTTCTAGGGTTATTGTACTTATTCCCATTAATAATGTATGACCCTAGTTCCTTTCTATCTACATCAATCCCAATCTTTGGCTCCTTCAAGATCTGTTTCGAGTTTCCCCTCCTCCATGAAGCCATTCTAAGGTACTAGCCACCTTCATTCATTCTTTCTACCAACAAATACTCATGGAGAGTCTGCTCCAGGGCTGGTACTGGGTTAGGCTTTGTGGATTCAGAAGCAACCCAAATGGACCTGGTTCTTGCCTTCACGGACTTTATAGGTCCTCCCCTCTGAACTTTTGAGTACAGTTGTATCGTTTTCATGTATGTTAACATTTTCTCACTACTTAGATGGACTCACTGTAAGGGTAGAGACCACATTTATATTTCTTCTGAATGCCTAGCATAGTGGCAGGCACATGGTAGTCTCCAAATACATTCTTGTTGTTGATTGAACAAAGTACTGGGATAACTTTGTAGGGAACATGAAGGAGCTTAATGGTGACAAATCTGTCTGAGCCCATCCAGGCAGGGGCAAGAGACAACAGACCAGAGCTGTTGGGATGGTAGAAGGAAGGAAATCTCACTAGAGATCAACAGAGAACTGAGAGAGAAGAGCGATGACCCTGAAGTAGTGTGATTGGGGGCGGGGGGAGGTAATGTGGCCTCAGAGCTAAAAGTCCACATCACAGAGAGTTCCAGAAGGATTACATTTATTTTCCAAAGACTCTCTCTGCTCTAGGAAGGGGAACAGGTGATTGTGGTGTGGCTATATGTGAAAATGTACTAAATGTTGTATATTATGGAAAGAAGTTCCAACTGGATAGCATTATGGCATAATGAGTCTGCAAGGTGAATGCCTGGTTAAGGTGGACAAACTGAATATAATTACAAAGCCTGGAACCCAGTGTGCTTGGAAGGGGCTAAAGGTACAGAAGTGATCACATGCATTCAAGAGCACCACTAGAGAAAAGAGGAAGTACTTCCTTCCCACCAACAAGACTGCTTCTGCTTCTATTTTCCATAACCCAGGGCATGGATGAGAAGCCCTGGTGGCGCAACGCTTAAGAGAAATGTTTGTGATTCGAACCCACCCAGCACTCTGTGGAAGAAAAGACCTAGCAACCTGCCTCCATTAAGATTACAGCCTTTCTGTTCTACTCTGTCACATGGCGTCACTATGAGTCGGAATCAACTCCATGGCACCCAACAACAAGGCATGGATTAGTACAAAGGAGCTAGACCTGGTTTAGATTAGAGATAAGCACACCATTTTGCTAGTTTTAGAGCATCTATGTATATATGTGCTATGGATTTAATTGTCCCTCCAAAATACGTGTTGTAAATCCTAGCCTCTATGTCTGTGGTTGTAATCCCATTTGGGAATGGGTTATCTTTGTTATGTTTATGAGACAGGGTTAATGTAGGGCGTAGTTTGAGTCTTTTTTTTTTTTTTTTAAAGATATAAAAGAGATTAAACAAGCAAGCTAAAGAAGCAGAGATAGGGGGAAGAGAAATGCCAAGCCACATGAAGATTGACCAGGAGCAGAAGCTCAGAAGAAACAAGGACTTTCCTCCAGAGAAAGCCTTCCTCTAGATCCAGCACCATGAATTCAGACTTCTAGCCTCCTAAACTGTGAGAAAATAAATTTCTGTTAAAGCCACCCACTTGTGGTATTTTTGTTATAGCAGCACTAATACCTAAGACAATATGTATGTATGTGTGTTTGTATGTATATATATAAGTATGTATATGAAAAAGAATACATTTCATTACTTCATTCTTGATCCTGCCATTGTATATGTGTGTGTATGTATACATGTAGATTGATAGGTAGAGATAGATAGATATAGATATAACCAATAACCAGCTGCCATCGAGTCGACTGACTCATGGTGACCCCACCTGTGTCAGAGTAGAACCAAGCTCCATAGGGTTACCAATGGCTGATTTTTTGGAAGTAGATCAGCAGACCTTTCTTCTGAGGTATCTCTGAGTGGACTCGAGGTACTAACCTTTCAGTTAGCAGCTCAGCAAGTTAATCGACTGCACCACCCAGGGATTCCAGATACAGATATATAGATATAGATATAGACACACCTAATGGCCTTCCACATACCAATTCCTTGAAGCATCTTAAATTAATAATGAACTAAGTCTTAATTATACTAAGAACTTGACTTGAAGCTGTTAACTGAACAAATGTAAACAGTACTTCAATATTAGTCAAGAAGGGCCTTTAAAATGAAACAAAAGCATTTCTGATGTGGACAAAATTGGATGGCTTATTATCAGCCTAATTAAATAAAGATTATCAACGCCCACCAGAATGGGTGATGTCTGCTCTATGACTTGGTATAACTGAGTCATTGTGGTTGGACATTCTGTTCTTCAGAGCTCCCTGCAGCTCCCAGAAGGCCTGATTGTATGCTCTCATCTTGGAACTGGCTTAAGAATGTGTAAAGATGTAAGTAGTTAAGAGTGATCTTTTGTCGATGCATCTATAAAGAATCCCACAAACCCTGAAAATATATGAACTATGATACCATGATCTCTCTTGGTAGAAACTGAAAGTATTAAAAACAGTCCAGTGAAAAAAGAAATGACAGACATCATTTTCTTACTGAACAGATGTGAAAACTGAGTAAACGGGTAGTGGTGGTGGTGGTTGAATTATTCACAATCCTACCAAGAAATGTGTCATAGCTGATATACTGTCAAGCTCTACTCTTTCCCTCTCAATCTGTATAGCAAAATCTTGATTTGTGGTTTTGGTCCTAAAAATCTAAATTAACTCTCCCTCTCCTTGCGGACTCCTCTTCCTCCTTTCCTGTTGTTGTTAGTTGCCGTTGAGTTGATTCTGACTCATGGCGACTCCATGTGTGCACAGTACAACTGCTGCATGAGGTTTTCTTGGTTGTAATCTCAATGGTAGCAGACTGCCAGGCCTTTTCTTCCACGATACCAGTGTGTGAGTTGGAACCACCAACCTTTAGGTTAGCAGTCGAGTGCAAACTGTTTATACCACCGAGGGACATTTTCCTCTTCTAGCTGGGCTAAATTATTGTTTCTAAAGGTATGTGGCACTTCCAAATGGTACAACCGTTTTTGGAAAATGATATGGCACTTCCTCAGAAAGCTAGAAATAGAAATGCCATATGATCCAGCAATCCCACCCCTAGGAATATATCCTAGAGAAATAAGAGCCATCACATGAATAGACATATGCACACCCATGTTCACTGCAGCATTGTTCACGATAGCAAAAAGATGGAAAAAACCCAGATGCCCATTAACAGATGAATGGATAAACAAACTATGGTACATACACACAATGGAGTACTATGCAATGATAAAGAACAATGATGAATCTGTGAAGCATCTCACAA
>NW_004444151.1:3675457-3702986 GCF_000243295.1 Trichechus manatus latirostris
AGAACAATGATGAATCTGTGAAGCATCTCACAACATGGATGAATCTGGAGGGCATTATGCTGAGTGAAATAAGTCAATCACAAAAGGACAAATACCGTACGAGAGCACTACTATAAAAACTCATGAAAAGGTTTACACACGAAAAGAAACAGTCTTTGATGGCTAAAAAGGTAGGGGAGAGGTGGGGATGAAAAAACACTAAATAGACAATAGGTAAGTGGTAACTTTGATGAAGGATAGAACAGTACACAATACTGGGGAAGCCAGCACAACCTGTACAAGGTCATGTAAGCTCCAAAGACACATCCAAACTCCCTGAGGAACTGAATTACTAGGCTGAGGGCTGTGGGAACCATGGTCTCGGGGAACATCTAGCTCAATCGGCATAATACAGTTTATAAAGAAAATGCTCTACATTCTACTTTGGTGAGTAGTGTCTGGGGTCTTAAAAGCTCGTGAGCGGCCATCTAACATACTCCACTGGTCTCACCCCATTGGGAACAAGGGAGTATGACGAAAACCAAAGACACAGGGGAAAGATTAATCCAAAGAACTAATGGTCCACGACTACCACGGCCTCCACCAGACTGAGTTCAGTACAACTAGATGCTCCCTGGCTACCACCACTGACTGCTCTGACAGGGATCACAATAGAGGGGCCCAGACAGAGCAGGAGAAAAATTTAGAACAAAATTCTAACTCACAAAAAAAAAGACCAGATTTACTGGCCTGACAGAGACTGGAGAAACCCCGAGAGTATGGCCCCTGGGCACCCTTTTAGCTCAGTACTGCAGTCACTCACGAAGTTCACCCTTCAGCCAAAGTTTAGACAGGCTCATAAAACAAAACAAGGCTAAAGGGGCGCAGGAGCCCAGGGGCAAGGAAAAGAAGGCAGGAGGGGACAGGAAAGGTGGTAATAGGGAACCCAAGGGTTGAGAAGGGAGAGTGTTGACATGTCGTGGGGTTGGTAACCAACGTCAGAAAACAATATGTGTACTGTTTAACAAGAAGCCAGTTTGTTCTTAAACCTTCATCTAAAGTATAACAACAAAAATTAAAAAATAGTAAGGTTATGTGGCACTTCCCTTATAATGAGTTACCTGTTTTCCAGCTCCCATCCCCACTGCAACTCCCTCTGCCCTCAATAAACTCAAGTGTTGTCCCTATTCAGTTCATCCTACCACACTAACCTGTACTCAGACACAAGTAGCATTCCTGCACTCCAGACCTTATGCCTTGCTTCCACCCTGGGTCACACCCCAGTAAACACCAATTACCTCCTTCCATAGGCCTAACTTTATCTTTTCCCTCACTGCAAACTTCTTTAATTCTGCAATATTCTTTAATTCGGATGAGATGAGAATGACAATTCTGGTTCCCGATGTATCCCTCTAAGTATCTTCCCTTTTTATAGATCATACTTCAGGCCAAAAACAAACTGTCAGAGTGAAAATGGCTAGAAAAAACATTTAATTGCAAACAGACTCTTAAAAACAAGAGATGAAAACTGTATCTGTCAGTTGACATGCTAAATCTGTTATACTGTCTTCAGTGAGAAGCCTTTACAAGTACAAAGCACTTAAGTACAAGTACTTAGCCCTCTACTCTTTTCATTATTGAATAATAGCAATTACCTATAATTATCCTTATACCCATGAGTTCTATTCCTTGGTAAATAAAAGTATAAGACCCTCTCTCTATTTGTCTGGAGCAACAGAGAAAGGAGAGTGTCTCGGTTATCTAGTGCTGCCATAACAGAAATACTACAAATGGGTGGCTTTAACAAACAGAAATTTATTTTCTCACAGTTTAGGAGGCTAGAAGTCCGAATTCAGAGCGCTGGTTCTACAGGAAGGCTTTCTCTGGTCAGCTCTGGAGGAAGGTTCTTGTCTCTTCTGAGCTTCTATTCCTGGCGACCTTCGTGTGGCTTGGCATCTCTCTTCCCCATCTCTGCATCTAGCCTGCTTTTTAATCCCTTTATATCTCAAAAGAAATTGACTCAACATACACCCTACACTAATCCTGCCTCATTAACATAACAAACACAACCCATTCCCAAATGGGATTATAACCACAGGCATAGAGGTTAGGATTTACAACATACATTTTTAGGGAACACAATTCAACCCAGAACAGTAGTTAAGCCTGTGAAATTACAGGACCCCACCCCACCAATAATATATGACTCCTCTCCCTGCCTGCTTTGATTTCTGCCTGCCTGGACCTGGGACAGAGGACTGCTGTCTGCACCTCTCAGGTTGCCCCTCCTTCACCCCAAGGATCTGTGAGTAATAAACTTCTTTGAATCTATTTTGTGTCTTGGTCTTGAAGCGCGCCTACAGTATTGAATCTAATATTCTCTGGGAAGAGAGGGTTTCCCCCTCACCCTAGATCGCAGGAGGCATATCCTCTCCTGGTGGCCCTATGTCTACTAACACAGTGGTTATTAGTTTACCTCCTGATACTGTATTTACATTAAGGGAGCTCCCCCTGAAGACCCTAGGCTCAAAACAGAATGGTTGCACAACTGAAAGAATGTAATCAATGCCACCGAATTGTACATGTAGAAATTGCTGAGTTGGTGTGTGCTTTGCTGTGCATATTCTCTACAACGACAACAAAAAGTAGAAGACCCCTATGTAATCTACTATTTTAACAAGACATTACTGTTTACATACGAGAAGCAATACATCACAGTGATTAAATGTGCAAACCAGCCAGGTTGCCTGATTTCAAATCCCAAGTCTGTTACGCACTGACTGGCAGATCACTTAACCTCTCTGTGCCTTAGTTTCCTCATCTGTAAAATGGGGAAATAATAGCATCTACCTCGTGGGGTTGTTTTGCAGGATTACATGTGTTAAGATTTGTAAAGCTGCTGGAGCAGTGCCTGGCACCTTGCAAGAGCTAGTCTTTACCAGTAGTATGCATCTTCTCGTCTTACTCTCCCAACACCTGGTGAAGTGGGTAGGCAGACATGGCTCTATCTTTTGCAGATAAGAATTAAGGCTCATGAAGCTAGTAACAAGCTTTGCTTATGAGGAGGTGGCGCTAGAACTCTGATCTGATTCCTGATGGGTACGTGTTCTGCGCATGTGTGCAGTGCAGCGCATAACAATGAACCCGTGTCTTCCTCAGGGCTTCTGATTCACAAAAGAACCCTTATAGCTGGTCATCTACAGATCCTGCCACAGCAAAGGGCTGTTAGGATAAGAACTTTCCTGTTTAGAACTGTTTGGCTTCCAGAAGACAGGGACAGACCTTCAATTTAATTTCAAGGCACGGCATGCCAGATGAGTAACAGAGGAGTTTTTACTTTCATCCTGGCAGAAAACGTGTTGCGCTTACTTTTTTATGAACAACCCTCAGGCAAGGAAAGCATCAAGCCACAAAGAAGGCTTTCTCCCCTTCAATACATTCTGTTAATGGTGATGAACCTGATATGAATACATGGAAACAACCGGAGAACACTGAAACACTATGTATTTATAGAGCACACCTCCCTGCTACAGAAGTTGTAGTTTCACAGATATTACTGAATTGAAACCCACAGTTTTTATCAAGAAGGCCACAGGCACAATCTCTGAGTTAAAAAATGAGGATAGCAATGCACAGAAAGGCAAAGGACAGTCTCAAGGTCATGGGCAGCAAGTCCATGGTGAAACACAGAAGCAGAGAACCGCCTCTTGGGGTAAAACATTGTCCTCCAAGCCACCCAATGCATTTTTGACGACCTGCATGGGTAAGTGTGACCTGGAAATTTGTAAGGGTGGGTGAAGGATGCAACGTGCTTGTATTAATTATTTAATTCCTGCAAAGTACATATGCTTTAGCATTGCTCAACCAGAGTCATGTTTTAATTCCCTGCAGGGGGAAAAGGACTCAGTGACATGAACTATGGCCATAGCAACTACCTGCAGTGCTGTTCTGCCCTCTCAAAGGAGTCTACTCCCCAGGGGCAGAGTGTACCTTCTCACAGTGAGAATGAGCTACCAGAGAGGAGCCTGAAACTCACAAGGCAAATTTGTGAAATGCTTTAGATTATTCTTCCCATTACTGGAGAAAAGGAATAATATGTAGTTAGCTGTGCATTACCAAAGTCAAGTCAATGCCATATGAAAACCACTGAAGTTTCAAAAAATCACTTATCAATGAAAATGGGATTAAACCAAAAAACCAAACCTGCTGCCATTGAGTCGATTCCGACCCATAGCGATCCTACAGGACAGAGGAGAACTGTCCCATAGGGCTTCCAAAGAGTGGCTGGTAGATTTGAAGTGCTGACCTTTTGGTTAGCAGCTGTATCACTTAACCACTGCACCACAGGGCTCCGAGAATGGGATTTGGGCCTATAAAATTAGTATCCATCCCACCTACAATTATTACTGCCATTTTCTTCACCTTTTATTCTCTTGCTGTCTTTGAGAAAGACAGGTTTTTCTAATGAAACATGGCAAAATGGGCAGAAAATCTGAGCTACTCTCTACTCTACCACTTGATTGCAGTGGGATCTTTGACAGGTCTTTAAACCTCTCTGAACCGCAGTTTCCCCTTCTTTGAAATGAATAGACACCATCTGTCCCTTCTATCTGAAAAGCTGTCAGGAAATAAGTAGGTAACAGATGAAATGTTATTAAGCTCAAACTAGAACTGGGAACTTAACAGTTGGGGAAAAGAATCAACAAGAATCTCTGTTAATGGTAACAGTGCTAGGGAAATGTGGATTATAAAATTAGAGGTGGGGTGACCTCCATAAACCGAGCCGTCCCTTGCACAGCTTCCATACACAATCCTAGTGTCTAAGACATGCGAGGGAAACTGATAGTGCAGAATTTCAAAGAGTTGTACATGGTAAATTATTGGATATAAAAATGTGTACACCTGATTGGGGGTATGTGTGTGTATGTGTGAGATGAGTGTATGTGTGTGTGTACATACATGTGCATGTGGGTATGTGTACATATGCGAGTATGCATATGTATGCAAATATGTCAGGATGCATGCGCGCACACCTGTGTGTATTTGTGTATGTGTGTGGATCTATATGTGTGTGCCTGTGTATATACATGTGTTAGAATTAGGTAACACCTAGAGAAAAGGCACCAAGTTCTTTCGGGCAATATCTAAGTCTCATGAAAAGCAACCAAAAAAAAAAAAGAGAAAGCTGAAGAATATTAGCTTTCTTTTAGGTCCAGTACTAAACAAATAACCTGATTTATGAGACAATGGTTGGTCACTATTTGAAAATGTGCTGGTTGACTTTTCTCATCTGAGAGTCCCTTTGATTTCACATTATTTCTTTTTCCAGAGCTCTTAAATCTAGTAAGTGACCCTTCTCTTTCTACTTGTCTCTAAGAAATCATACCAGAAGTTTTTAGTGTTTGGTAAGCTCCTATTGCCCCATGTGAATTCTTGTGAATAAAGGCTTACGTGCTAATTCTATCAATGTCAGCAGAATCAGAGATACTTTTTACTGTAATTGGTTCACAATTTGACTCCGCCTTGCATATTACTCACTGATCACTCAGCATGTACAAAGCCTGCCAAGGATGTGCATGGACAGCCAGTGTTTTTCTGTTTGGGCTTCATTTCATCTTTTACTGGGAGGGGCTACTTAGGGGTTAAAGAGCAGACTGGTAACCATCCTAGGTGTGCTATGCCATATGCTGCAGTGACCAGCATTCCAGGTCAAGGTCTTTTCTATTCAGTGTCAATTTCATCAAATCTGAACTGACTGTATTGGCAGAGGGCTTCAGGCCAGCCTTGTTAATGGGTACTGAAACTCATTTGTTGGTGTATCTGCTATGGCAACACACCCTTAGGCTGGGGGGAGAAAGGATTTCTGCCTGTGTAAAACCAACTGCTTCACCTATCTGTCTGTATGTTGAAGTGACTTCAAGTGGCCTCCTGAAGTGACTCCTGGCTGCACGTGTGGATACGTCCATTCAAGCGGCCCTGTGTTCACAAGAAAATATAAATCCACCCCTGCGTCCAGCTAGTAATGAAGACTAGCGATGCTCCAGGTACTTGCTGGAGATTATGATCACAAACTCATTGCTGCTCAATACCTTTCAAAAGCTCAGCTAGTGATGGAAGATTTCCTGAAAGGTATGCAGCCATCTGCTCCTCTGGATACTCTAGATCTCTCCCTGGACTAACCAGACCATCCCTAGAGTGAATTATACTGGGCCCCAGTAGAACTGTTCTCTCTGATCAGGTGATGTCATTGGCCTATATTAAGAGAGATGACATGAAACTGCCAGATGTAACCTGTCAGTGTGTTTACAACGTAGTCATGTTTCATACTGGCCCCTCTGTGAAGATCCTCGGGAGAAAACATCTCTCTGGTCTCTGTATCAAGAGTAGTTCTGCTTCTCCTGGGCAACTGATTTATTTTTACCTGGAGGGGATTTTGCATGTTGTAATTGGTCATGTTCCATATTTTGCACTGGCTTACAGCAATCTCAGAATAAATCTGTGGCTTGCTTCTTATGTTTAAATAAAACTTTCTGGCATGCATTTTGAGTATTAACCTTACCCCTGGCGATATCATACCTTATGTTTCCTCTGCTGCTTCTTTGCTAACTTTTTATTTTATTTTCCTGTGTTGAATAAATCTTGTCAAACCACTTTTAAACCCTTCGGAAACAAGATGAAGTATATTAAGAAAATGAGAAGCCACAGTGAGGCTGGGTAGTCAGTGAAACAGCACATGTGAAACTTCTCTGAACTCTAATCTTTGGTTTCTCATTAATACATCAGCTAATGGTCAGGACTAATTCTTAGATCTACAACTAATAACCACGAAAACCGAATCAAACCCATTGCCATCGAGTCGATGCCGCCATAGCAACCCTATAGGACAGAGAAGAACTGCCCCATAGGGTTTCCAAAGAGCAGCCGGTGGATTCGAATTGCTGACATTTTGGTTAATAGCTGAACTCTTAACCACTGTGCCACCAGGGCTCCTAACTAACAGCAGTGATGTTAAAGTCTAAAGAATAAAAACATGCAGGCATGATAAATAATAAGGGAAATTCAGAAATCAAGTTACAGAAGATGATGTATTCCAAAATCCATTGTTAGTCTCTCAACTCTTCAATCTCTTCTGGGAGCCAGTTACAAAAGACAGTGATGCTTCCTACATCTACCTGACGACAACATTTCACTGCCATTCAGAAGAACAATACTCCAAATGACCTACCGTGTTTGTGAATAAACGCGAGTCCTTGCAATATCTGGTACATGATATTCCTTATAGCAGACTCGGGAAACAACTTATTTCTGTAAGGGGCAGAAAGAAAAAGAAGGTTACAAATCTCGGTTTACATAAGAAAAAAAAAAAGTCCTGCTTTTAGTTCTTTTGATTATATGGAGTAAAAAAATAGAAAATATTTGCATACATGCTAATCTTTGACTTGATCCTTTGGTAGTAAAGAACAAAGAAAAAACAATCATTTATCCTTACAAGAGAGCTGCTTTACAAACACAAATACATTCAGTTATGCTACAAAGAAGAAAATATACATTTCAGTAAAAAAAAGAAAAAATTCCCTCAACATATCATATACAATACTAAAAATCTCCTCTCCCCATAATATAAACTAAAACTTTTAAAAACATTTTAGTAGGGAAAATTTAAGGACTTCTAGATGAAGGCCTTATGAAATACAGTTGATGTTAACATTTTCTCCCATTAGGCATACCACACAGTTTCACTGCTATTATTGACAATGAAGATGCTATTTGTTCACTGAAATCACTCAGGGAGATGCTATGAATGACGTTCATTTTGCCACCAAGAAAATGCGCCCAAGAGGCTTTACATGGTTCACTTTTAAAGTTCAAAATTACCATACCAGGTAAGTTTATTAGTCTTCTTCCCGAGAGACAAGCCCCCAAGCATGGTAGAATGAGAAGAACTGAAATAAACTTGGAAGCTTTCAATGGCAGTCTCAGGGGAAATGAAGCTGTGCACACCCCTGGACTGCAGCTACTTTGTCCATACGTCCTTGTGTGAATGCAGAGCTGCAGTGTGTTAAATCTCTGAGCTTCTTCAGGTAAACATCCCATTAAAACTTGAAAACGGCTACACTGAAACTACAGGGAAACCTAGAAGAGCCGAAACTCATTTCCAGGTCTTGCAACTTTTCTGCCTTTGACAGGGTGCAGTCTTACCACTTTTCTATTACTCATTTTAATGACAAATATTTGAGCTTTCCTTCTCTGACAGGTTTACGCCTTCCACAGGTTCTGGCTTTCACAGACTTTACTGTAGTTTCTGTGAAAATATCATAAGGCCTCAGTAGCAGGAGGGTGGTGGGTCAGGCCCCTCATCTAACAGGCAACTTCAAACAACAAAGCCCAAGTAGCAAGACTGTTAAGCGATTAGAGAAAGTCTTGGGAGACTGCAATAAGCATCCTTTTCGCAATATTTGTTTCTAAGATCATGACCAAACTGTACCTTTCTTTAATGAGCTGGTAAAGGTTTTCCTTCATGTACTCGAAGATAAAATAAAGATGATCGTTTTCCCTGATAACTTCTTTCAATTTTACGACATTGGCATGGTTGAGCTTCTTTAAAGACTGAAATATGAGGAAGAAAACCATGAGAGAAAACCTATTGTTGAAAAAGAAAAGCAACCCCATGTATGTTTAGAAAGAAACATCTAATTCTAGAACCACAGAAATGCTATTCACCTATGTCACAATTCGTATTGTATGGACAATTTAATAAACAGTATTTCTCTGCAGTCAATAGTAACTTTACATAGAGAAACTATTGTGATTAACTGACTAGAAGGTAAGTACTTCGCCATTAACTGGTATTTCCTGATTGCCTCCAGCACAGGCAATGCCCCAGTGGGCTATTGTTGGCCTGCCCCCTCCCAAGGATGCAATTCACGTTACAGCAGTAGCCAGAGCGGAGCCTATAAAGGAAGCTGAGACTTTAAGTTTTTTGGCATTGGAGAAGGCAGCTGCTTTGGGCTGAGATCACCAGCTAGCAGTCTGCAGGCGCTCTGAACTGGAAATTGTTCAAAGAGACTGAGGCTGATGGCCTGATTCTCTCAACTTCTGACTTCTGTCTGAATCATCCGTGTCCATGACCTGTGCAGCGCTCCTCCTTACAAAACCCACTGCCATGGAGTCGATTCCAACTTATAGCAACCCTATAAGACAGAATAGAACTGCTCCATAGGGCTTCCAAGGAGTGGCTGGTGGACTTGAACTGTGAACCTTTTGGTTAGCAGCTGAGCTCTTAACCACTGTGTCACCAGGGCTCCCCTCCTTACAAAGGGAGTTTTAATTACACAAGATGTGCTCCAGAAGAAGTCTCACTATAAAGACCCTGAAGTGAGATGAGAGAAATCCCCTAGCTTCTGAGAAGAGCAAAGGCAAAGAGAGTCAGACAGGGGATGAGGAGCAAGAGGGTGGCTCTGACAATGGGTATAATCTCTGATTATTCATTCTTCCTTCCACATAGGCAGTTTCCTCTTCTTGGAACATACAGTGAGTACCGCCATGTGCACATTATTTTCTGTTTGCATCACTAGTGCTACTGACGGTGAACAAATAGACTTTTGTACTAGTGAGCAGCAATCTAATTCATGTACAACAGCCAGAGAAATCCACGTGTTGGTTTGCTCACAAGAAAAAATCTTTAATGATCAGATTTTGATAGATTGTTTCCTTCAACGAAGACTCAAAACTTTGTCCAGTAGGATGAGCTCTTCAATTCAAAAAGCCTTGTCCTCACAGAGAAGTGAGGCCAAAAATAAATTCGAAAACTCTCTTTATCTTTGAATTTCATTTAAAAGAACATCCCTTTTATGAAACAAACAAAAAAGGTTTGAAGATGAGAATTTTAAAATAAACATCAAAATCTGGAAGGAAACGTCTAGGGATCAGAGTGAATGTGGAATAGGGTCAAGTTACTTCAAGCAGCTGGGAAGAGAGAAGAAATAGTCAGCGAATGAGAACAAAGTAAGCCTCTTCCCCGAAAGATAAGCTCCTGGCAAGAAGATGCTTCTCTGGCTGGGACTCCTCAGCTGTTTCTGTCCAACTTGCCAGATCTTTCTAGAATGAGCTAACCAGGCTGATTACTACTTTTAGTTGGGCTGGATTCCTGGCTCTCCATGAGTAACAAACACAAGCATTGCTACCTTGTACGTACTCCTCAGACACACTCACTGACTGCAGCTATCTTTTCTTCCTGTTTACTTAAAACACATCACCAGCAACAGCTGAGATGTCCAGTAGATGAGCAGCTTCCGAGTAAATCCACTTAGAGTAAAATGAAGTAGGTTTAAAGCTTTTCAAGAAGAGAGTTCTAGGCAGGGAGCGGGGTGTCTTCAGGTCTAAGCCTGAATCACTGGCCCCAGCCTAACAGAGTGGCTCACAACTCTTGCTTACTAAGCGAGGCTCGTGGTCAATAAAGTCTTTACTAGTTTAATATAAAAAGAACTAATTTTATGTGGGAGACTTCATTTGATTCATTTTACAGAGATATACTTCCAGGAAGAAGGTGTCTTATTTTATTTTATTGTTGTGCTTTAAGTCAAAGTTTACAATTCAAGTTAGTCTCTCATACAAAAATTTACACATATATTGTTCTGTGACCCTAGTTGCTCTCCCTATACTATGACAGCACACTCCCCCTTTCCACCCTGGATTGTGTCCATTCAAGAGGTGTCTTATTTTGACTCAGAAAAGGTTTGCAAAGGTGGGGTACAGGCTTTCTAATAAAAATATATTCACTAATATGATAACATAGTTATCTACTTTCAGCTATCACCTACATAACGTCATCATTTGCCCCCTTTTTTTGGGCATTCGTGAACAAATTGAAATGGAATAAATGCATCAACTATAAACTTAAGCATGTAAGCTATTTAATACATAAATTATTCCCAAGTGTATTAATAAATACCTTAACCTCCCGAAGGTTCATGCATTCCTCCCAGGAATAAAACTTTCTTTTCATTCTAAAAGAAAAGAAACAGATAGCATACTTACTTCCAGTAATAGTCTAAACTTTATATTTAAAAAAATGTTTTAGTTCATACGAGCTCCCAGACATGGCCAACACCTTGACTGCAGCCTCATGAGAAACTCTGAAGCAGAGAACCCAGCTAAGCCGTGCCCAGGTTCCCAATCTACAGAAACTGTGAGACAATAAATGTGTGTTATTTTAAGCCATTAAGTTTTGTGGTAATTTGTTATGTAATGGGCTGGGCCCAGACTGCAAAAGGCAAGTGGGTGAGGGGTAACAAAACAGTGGTCACCAGACTACCACCTATGTGAATGACCTAAAGTCAGTCACTTAATTTCTCAGAGTCTCAGTTCCCTCTCTTGTAAAATGAGGTTCATTATACCTACCCATCACTACCTCACAACAGGAGAAAGCACTCTGAAAAAGTACATAGTGCTATGGGCAAAGTAGTAAATCTAAAGTGAGAACGTTTTTAAGACAGCATCGTTGTAGAGTCAACAATCATGTAACCCACAGAAATCAATATCTGTGGTTCCTCTCCATGTCTCCTACCACTCCCCTTTAGAAAATCTTCAGACAGGGAATGGAGAGAGTAGAGTTAAAACTGTTGACAATGTGTAGTTTCAGGATCAATTCATGAGAGTGAAGGATGAAACTTACTTTTTAATAGCAATGAGTTCCCCAGACTCAATGCTTCTCCCCAGCAGGACGGAACCGTAGGTTCCATCCCCAAGCTGCTTGATTGTTGTGTATCTATTCATGGTGTGCTCGCTCAGGCCGGTCACTCATCTCAGGGCTGCGGCGGTTCAGTCCTGCAGTGGTAGCAGGCCTCCCCGGAGTGTAACCAGACTTTTCGATGGCAGCACCAGCACAAAGTATTCAATACAACGTGACTATCTCTCAAATACATACTTTCAAAGATCAGCCTTCTGCCTGTAGAGAACAATGAGACAAGGATAAATGCTAATGCGCTTTGAGTTGTGGGTTATGTACACTTTTATAGTCTAAATCAAGAGCCAGCAAACTACAACCCATGAGCTAAACCAGCCCACTAAGTGTTTTTTTTAAATAAAGCTTTATTGGAACACAGTTGTGACGTTCATTTGTATATTGTCTACAGCTACTTTTGTACTACAGCAGAGCTGAGTAGTTTCGACAAAGATTATATGGCCCACAAAGCTTAAAATATTCACTATCCGGCTGTTTACAGAAAAATTTGTCAGCCCCTAGACTAAATAATGCTCTCTTCCAATTTTTTATAAAACTAGAGATACCATGCTTAGAAAGTGCATTTGTCACTCGCTCAGAAATAACTTCACTGGTGATAGGGAACCCAAGGTTGAGAAGGGACAATGTGGACACGTCCTAGGGTTGTTAACCAATGTCATAGGGCAATATGTGTACTAACTGTTCAATGAGAAACTATTTGTTCTGCAAACCTTCATCTAAGATAGAAAAAAAAGAAAGAATTATCTATGTAAAATCAAATTGACAACAGCAACTCAAAAGGTTTGATGGGAAGCCTAGGAAACAGTGAGTTGAAGAGAATGGTGATGGAATAATTTGGAAAAGGATAGTGAGAATAGCAGCACAGGTGGAAGAATGTAACGGATGTCACTGAACTGTACATGTAGAAACTTTCAAAATGGTGTAACTTTGGCTATGTATATTTTCACCAAAAAAAAAAAGGTCCTCAAAGTCGAGAAGGGAGAGTGTTGACACGTTACGGGGTTCTTAACCAACATCATAAAACAACATGTGTACTGACTGTTTAATGAGAAAGTATTTGTCCGGTAAACCTTCATCTAAAGCACAATAAAAAAATTAAAAAGAAATCAGCTTCAATTCAATGCTTTTCTGCAGACTAACCATTCTGGGCAAACCCTGCATGATAACTATGCTCAATGCATACAAATTGTGGAGCTCAGAGAATCTGTGCTAAATATAAATTATTCTGTGCAATTTAGCTACAATTAACAATGTAAACAAAGAAAGTCAAGAGGTGCTAAAATTAAAGTTCCCCTTATAAAGAACTTACACGTGCTCTATAAACGATTTGTAGCTAGGCATCAACAGTGTTTTTACTACTAGACATTCACAAGCTAAACAATCAGCTAGTAATTCAGGGCCTGCAGGTAGGGTGTGCCTCTTTAAAAGCATTCAGTTATTTTTTCTTTTTTTTAATAAATTATTGACTTTTTCATTCATAAAATTGAGAGAATCATCAGTCTGCCCATAATGAAGATAATGTAGTATTAACTTATTCAAGTGATTGTAATGCTTTTAGACAAACGTTGAGTGCCATCAAGTCGATTCTGACTCATAGCAACCTTATAGGACAGAGTAGAACTGTCCCATAGGATTTCCAAGACTGTAATCTTTTTTGTTTTCTTTTTTTAATGATATTTTATTGTGTTTTCAGTGAAGGTTTACATTTCAGTTTAGGTTTCCATTAGACAATTTCCACACAAATTAGTTGGTGATGTTGGTTACATTCTTCATAATGCATGAACATTCTCACTATTTCCATTCTGGTTGTTCCGTTTTCATTAATCTAGTTTCCCTGCCCCTTTACCTTCTCATATTTGTTTTAAAGTAATTATTGACCATTTGGTATCACATGGAGCCCTGGTGGCACAGTGGTTAAAGCACTCACCTGATAGCCAAAAGGTCAGCAGTTCAAACCCACCAGCCACTCTGTGGGAGAAAGATGTGACAGTCTGCTTCTATAAAGATTTACAGCCTTGGAAACCCTGTGGGGCAGCTCTACTCATCCTATAGGGTCCCTATGAGTTGAAATCAACTCAATGGCAATGGGTTTGGCTTGGTTTTGGTTGGTCTCATATAAATGATTTTTTAAAGCAGCACAGTACTCATGGGCAATATTCTTTATTTTGTGAGCCAATCTGTTACTTAGGTAAAAGCTGACCTCAAGAGCTTATTTCAGTTCAAAGTTTAAAGAGTATCACAGGGTAAGAGTCTCAGCGAGTCCTCCAGTCCCAGCTGGTCCAGTAAGTCTGGATTTTTTAAGAATTTGAGGTTCTGTTTCACGTTTTTCTCCCATTCTATCAGGATTCATCTACTGTGTCCCTGATCAGAATGGTCAGTGAGCACTATATAGTTCTTAACGGTCTCGGTAGATGAGGCTGTGGTTTGTGTAGACTATTAGTCCTGTGGACTAGTTTCGTCTTTGAATCTTTGGTTTTGTTTTTTCTCTTTTGCTGCGGATGAGTAGAGACCAATAGTTGTATCTTAGATGGCTGCTGTCTTAGTCATCTAAGTGCTGCCTTAACAGAAATACTACAAGTGGATGGCTTTAACAAAGAGAAGTTTATTCTCTCACAGTCCAGTAGGCTACAAGTCCAAATTGAGGGCATCAGCTCCAGGGGAATGCTTTCTCTGTCGGCTCTGGAGGAAAGTCCATGTCATCAATCTTCCCTTGGTCTGGGAGCTTCTCTGTGCAGGAACCTCAGATCCAAAGGACACACTCTGCTCCCGGCACTGCTTTCCTGGTGGTATGAGGTTTCCATGTCTCTCTGCTCGCTTCTCTCTTTTATATCTCAAAAGAGATTGGCTTAAGACACTACCTAATCTTGTAGACCTCATCAGTATAACTGTCACTAATCCATCTTACTACATCATGGTGATAGAGTTTACAACACATAAGGAAATCATATTAGATTACAAAATGGTACACAATCATACAATACTGACAATCAAGACCCAGCCAAGTTGACAGATATTTTTGGAGGATACAATTCAATCCATAACAGCTGCTCACAAGCTTTAAAGACTCCAAGGCTGTAATCTTTACGGAAGTAGATTGGCACATCTTTCTCCTGCAGAGCAGCTGGTGGGTACGAACTACTGACCTTTGGGTTAGCAGACAAACACTTAAGCACTGCACCACCAGGGTTCCTTAGACAAACATTAATGAGATGTAAATGCTTAAATAAGAATTGAGGCATGTTTTTTAAAAATGATGATTCAAAGTATGTGACATTCTGCATTTAAATCCAGTCTGTGCAGCTTCTCCTTCCAGAAGAATTCCAATTCATAAATGTGGAAAGAAAGAGGGAAGTAGAAACTCAATATTAGGCAACCACCACAGTAATATTTATTGCAGACGGTCTACTGATGGATGGCAAAATTAGTGGATGAAAGTTTGAATAGAAATAGGACATTTTACATAGTCTCAAGGTAGCTCTAAGATATTTATAAACTTCAAAGATAAAGTTGGTAACTTTATAGGGGAAAGATCCAGCAGAAACCTCCTTAGCCAAGTGATCAAGTTGAACATCAGGTGTAATAAGACATACTGATATAACGAACCCATCCCTTGATATGACGCACTGAGAAGGGAATAGTATCACTCCCGTGAAATTCTTAGAAAAAATGCATAAACTCAATTAAATCATGAGAAAACATCAGACAAACCCCAAATGAGAGAGTCTACAAAACAACTGACCAGTACACTGCAAAAGTATTAAGATCTTGAAAGACAAGGACAGACTGAGGAACTGTCATAAATTAGAGGCAACTAAATGTAATGTGGGGTCCTGGATAGAGAAAAAAGGTCATCAGTGGAAAAATCGATGAAATTGGAAGAAGGTCTGTAGTTTACTTAATAACCAAAAAACCAAACCGGCTGCTGTCAAGTCGATTCAGTTTACTTAATAGTCTTGTACAAGTCTAATTTCCTGGTTTTGATGACTGTAATGTGATTATCTAAGATGCTAACATTAGCGGAAGCTAGATGAAGGGTGAAAGATATGGCAGTCTGCTTCTGTAAAGATGTACAGCCTTGGAAACCCTATGGGGTAGTTCTATTCTGTCCTATAAGTTCACTATGAGTTGCAATCGACTTGACAGCAGTGGGTTTGGTTTTTTGGGTTTTGGATGAAGCGTTTACAGGAACTCTCTGTACTACTTTTGTAAGTACTATTTCTTTAAGTTTAAAATTAGTTCAAAATGAAAAGTTAAAGAAATTCACCTGCTCTGTGCTCTTGTGAAGGCTGTGTATGAGCTTGAGAAGCGTTAAGAAATGGAAAGGTTATGCCTGATTTCACCACATTCTTATAACTGGAAGAACTTTGAGAAATCGAGCTCCTCCCCACCCCATGCTCCTTTCCTCCATAAGCATTCATTCATTCATTATTGTGGTAAGATATACATACAACAAAAAGTTTCCCATTTTAACCATTTTTTATTCTTTTTTAAAGATTTTATTTATTTTGTTGTTATTGTGGAGAATATACACAGCAAAACATACACCAATTCAACCATTTCTACATGTACAATTCAGTAACATTGATTATATTCTTCGAGTTGTACAACCATTCTCACCCTCTTTTTCTGAGTTGTTCCTCCCTCATTAACATAAACTATCTGCCCCCAAAGGTTCCCATCTAATTTTTCAAGTTGTTGTTGTCAGTTTGATCCCATATAAATAGTTTTTAAAAGGGCATAATGCTCAATGCAGACATTTTTTATTAGTTAAGCTAAACTATTATTTGGTTTTAAGAAGACTTCAGGGGACATTTTTGGTTTAAGGTTTAAAGATTACCTCAGGCAATAGTTTGAGGTGTTCATCCAGCCTCCATGACTCCAGAAAGTCTGGAGTCCATGAGAATTTAAAATTCTGTTCTACATCTTCCCACTTTTGATCAGGATTTCGCTACAGAATCTTTGGCTTTGGTCAAAATGTTCAGTAGTGGTAGCTGGGCATCACCCAGTTCTTCTGGTCTCATTGTAAAGGTGTCAGTTGTTAATGGAAGCAATTAGCCACATTTTAACCATTTTTAAGTTTAAAATTAAATCGCATTCATTACATTCACCTTGTTGTGCAACTATCACCACTATCCATTGTCAAATGTTTTTTCATCATCCCAAATGGAAACTCAGTATCCCTTCCACAATAACTGGCATTCCCTCCTTCTTCCAATCCCTGTTGTTGTTAGGTGCGATCGAGTAGATTTTCGACTCATAGTGACCTCATGTGACAGAGTAGAACTGCCTCATAGGGTTTTCAAGACTGTAATCTTTATGGGAGTCGATTGCCAGGTCTTTCTCCTGTGGAGTTGCTAGGTGAGTTTGATTCGCCAACCTTTTGGTTAGCAGCCAAGCGCTTAAATGTTACGCCACCAGAGCTCCCTCCAACCCCTGGTAACCACTAATAAACTTTTGTCTCTAACCCCCTAAGCATTTTAAGGACCTTGGTTAGGGGTGCATTTTCCTTCTTGAAGCTCTTCAGGGACTGACTCCCTACAACTTCCTTCAGCAGCTCTTTACAGTGATGCATCTAGTCTCTGATTAATAAATACGTATAAAGCACTTCCTATGTGTCAGACCCCAGGTTAAGCACTGGGGATACAAAAACCAGTAAAATGTGATTCCTTCTTTCAAAGAGCCTAGAGTCTCACAAAGAAGGATGACAGTGGAGGATAAGAGGGGGACAGATATGTATTCATGAATACTCAATAAAACAAACAAAAAAACTAAACCCACTGTCGTCGAGTTGATTCTGACTCATAGTGACCCTACAGGACAGAGTAGAACTGCCTCATAGGGTTTCCAAGGAGTGACTGGGGGATTTGAACCGCTGAACTTAGGTTAGCAGCCAAGCTGTTAACCACTATGCCACCAGGGCTCCAAATACTCAATAGGGTATTTTAACTATGTTTAGGGTAAGAATGTGGGGAGGAGTTAAGGAAAAAGCCCTCTGGCTTCCAGCTGTGCCAGTTCCACTTGGGCTCAGAAGGGAAGTAAGAAAAGTCTTCATAAAAGAGGTCACCCCATCTGAGTCTTGAAAGAAAAAGAAAAGTAGGTGTTTTATCAGGTAAACAGGGTTTGGGGAAGTAGGGAGCTTGGAAGTGGATAAAAATAACCTCCAAGTTTTGTTTGTGGAAAAGCCACATGTGCCATTTTTAAAAACATGGGCTTTGACTGGATCCTGTACTGGAGGGGAATAAAATGTTATAAAGGGCATTATTGGCTCAATTGGAACAACTGGAATATGGATGGTCGATTAGATAAAAATATTACATCTGTGTTAAATTCACCGAACTTGATGCCCAGCCTGTGGATTTATAGGTAAAGGGCCTTGATGTATGCGATATATTCTCAAATGGGTAGAACAAAAATTATACACTCACATATATTAAATATATGTGCGTACTTAATACATGTGTGTGTTAAATATATACATATATATAGAGAGAAAGAAAGCACACATGCAAGTGAGCAAGAACACACAAAAATCAGCTGCCATAGAGTCGATTCTGACTCATAGTGATCCTATAGGACAGAGCAGAACTGCCCCATAGGGTTTCCAAGGCTGTAAATCTTTACAGAAGCAGACTACCACATCTTTTTCCCACAGAGCTGCTGGTGGGTTCTGGTGGGTTCAAACTGCCAACCTTTCAGTTGGCAGCCAAGTGCTTAACCACTGGGCCACCAGGGCTCCTTAACCAAAACCAAACCAAACGGGTTGTCATTGAGTCGATTCTGACTCATAGTGACCCTACAAGACAGAGTAGAACTGCCCTATAGGATTTCCAAGGAGCAGCTGGTGGATTCGAACTGCCGACCTTTTGGTTAGCAGCCAAGCTCTTAACCACTACACCACCAGGGCTCCTTAAGCATACACAAATGGGGTAAAATGTATATAGGTATTCTTTGTAATATCCTTCAATTTTCCTATAAGTCTGAAATTATTTCCAAATAAAATATTGTAAAAATTTTCCTCAAATGGTAAAAAAAGAGTATTGTTAAAAAAGATATATATACATATTAAACATTTTATTTTAGCTTAAAACTTACAAATGTAGATTTATTTAATAAAATCTAATATTACTTTGTTCAGAAGTCAAAACACTATCACACAACATGGCTCCTCTACTTTATAACTACCATATTGTAGACTCTTGTGGATTCAGGCTGTGCTTCAACATAACAACAAAAGAGCATATGGCCACAGGACGAGCAATTTATGGCTCTGAGTTTGCTTTTCTCTCTTTTTCTTCTTCTTCATATTTATCTCCATCTATTTTTGATATGGCATATATGATTTCTACATCATTCATAATTTCACTTTCCAACAAATGTAACTCTCAAACCATTGCTGAATTTCATCTTCCTAAAAATCATTTGAACCTTTATTTGTCTAAGATCAGCTAGCTACTAAACTACATCTTTTATTAAAAAAAAAAAAAAAAAAAAGTAAACTTTGACCCTAGAGGCAATGGAAAGTCAACTAAGGTTTGGTTTTTTTTTTTTTTAACCAAGGAAATAATATGATCAGATTTGCATTTTGTAATACAATGGTTAGAATATTTTTATTCATGCTCAACCAAAATTTACCTATTCTAATTTAATCTAATCCCTCTGTGCTTAGTTTTTTTGTGGAGATAAACTGTCTCATAAAAATGTGGATGTACATGTAATCAGTAATCAAGTGTGTATCCCAGGTTCTTACTGCCTGAATTATACAACGTTTCCTCATAGGACCTATTTTAAATTTTCCAGTCCTTTAATTATGTTTGGCATTCACCTCAAAATCCGCTCACATTTCTCCAACCCCTTGATGATTTGTGGTGACCAAATCTTAATAATGATGCAAGAAATTCATATCACAATCTTTTAATACATTCCAGGAGTATCCGGAATCTTTTTTTTTTTTTAATGGTATTATACTACTGACTCACATCCACCAATTATAATCATAGAAGCCTTTCTTTGATAGATAAGGTCCTACTACTTCCTCATCCACCTAAATTGTACAGTTGGGACAACAGTTTTCTAGATTATCATCGAAAAAGCTATTGGGAAAGAATTAAGAGCTTTATTGAAATCAAGATAGATTGGGTCATTCATTCAACAATTCCTCCTTGTTACAATCTGTTAGATTTCAAGGAATAAAATCAAATTATTTTGGCAAGCTTTGACTTTCACCATGCCCTGGTAATTGCTTTGTAGTATCTTATGTTATTTCAGGAAATTACATAATGATTATATGACGGATCAGACTAGAGTCTCTTTAGGCGTTGATGTCATGCTTACAAGTATATACTTTACTCAACCTTTACTGAGCACTCACCATATGGCAGGTAGTATGCAAGGCTTTGGGGACACATTATGGATAGGGTCCTTTCTTTAAATAACTCGCAATCGTTACACACATGAAAAATGTAGAAAATGCTACGAGAACATGGTAGAAAGAGCAACCAACTCCTGGGAGGAGAGAAGAGGTCTGACAAAGCTTCCAAGAAAAGGCAATGCTAAAGTACTGAGGAATGAAAAAGGTTTTCTTATACACAGAAGGGAGGGAAAGGAATTCTAGGTGGAGGAAACTGTATGCAAAAGTATAGTGGGTACAAGAGCTTGGTATGTTCACAGGAGGACAGATGTCTAGTGGTTCTTATCCTGGCTGAACAGCAGAATCACCTGGGGAACTTTAGCGAACACTGATGCACAGGCCCCACCCCCAAGAGGTTGGTCTTGGGCAGGGAATGAGTTTTCATAGTTCTGAAAGCACTCCAGGTGATTCTAATGTGCAACCAGGGTTGTGACGTACAGGGCATAAAACCCATCGGGAGCTGTGGGGAAATGGCAAAAAATGGCTAGAAACTTAGGATGGGACTCGATTATGAAGGGTATGTGTTATACAGGAGTTTGGCCTTCATCCTGCAGAAGGGACCTCTCCAGGGTTTTTAAGCTAGAAATGACACAGAGAAGATTCCTCTGGAGACTGAATAGAGATAAGAATAGAGGCTAGAGGCAGAGAGTAGTCAGAAGCTACTGTAATAGACCAAGTGAAATATGATGAAGGCTTGAATTAAGACACTAAACCAAAAAAACCAAACCAGTTGCCGTCAAGTAGATTCCGACTCATAGAGACCCTACAGGACAGAGTAGAACTGCCCCATAGAGTTTCCAAGGGGCGCCTGGTGGATTCTAACTGCCGATCTCTTGGTTAGCAGCCAAAGCACTTAACCACTACGCCACCAGGGTTTCCATGAATTAAGAGAATGGACTGGGTTAATCGCAGATACAGGAAGAGACATGGGTTTGGGATAGGGAATGTGTGTGTATGTGTATATCTGGAGAATGTGCTGAGACAATGGGTTCTGTTTTCTGGGGCACTGAAGTTGAGGTGTGTACAAAACCTCTTCTTAGAGATGATCAGCAGGCAGCTGCAAATAGGTGTAAGGTTGTTGTTGCTGTTTTTTTTTTTCTTTTTCCCAAATAGAGGTGCATTACTGGAGTTCTTATTAGGAGCACAGTGTTCAGATAAGACTGATAAATGCACAACTCCAGGGCTCTCCATTCATATAGAATGTAACATGAATGGTACCTACCAGAGTTGTACAACATGGCAGCCCTGGGTCCAGAACAAGGGAGATGATAGTTTCATCATACTCCTGAATTATTGTCCAATTCTGGATGCCAAACTTCAAGAGAGACATCGAAGAACATAGCGAGGGGACTAAACAAAAGTACGAGAGTGTCTTAGTTATCTAGTGCTGCTATAACAGAAATACCACAAGTGGATGGCTTTAACAAAGAGAAATTTATTCTCTCACAGTCTAGTAGCCTACAAGTCCAAATTCAGGGTGCCAGCTCCAGGGGAAGGCTATCTCCCTTTGTCAGCTCTAGGGGAAGGTCCTTATCATCAATCTTCCCCTGATCTAGAAGCTTCCCAGTGTAGGGACCCCGGGTCCAAATGACACACTCTGCTCCTAGCACTACTTTCCTGGTGGTATGCGGGCCCCCTGTCTCTCTGCTAGCTTCTCTCTTTCATATCTCAACAGAGATTGACCTAAGACAAAATCTAATCTTGTAGATTGAGTCCTATCTCAATAACTTCACAAAGGTAGGATTTACAACACATAGGAAAATTGCATCAGATGACAAAATGCTGGACAATCACACAATACTGGGAATCATGGCCTAGCCAAGTTGACACGTTTTGGGGGGACACAATTCAATCCATGATAGAAAGTGACTGAAGAAACACGGGATTCTTAAAGCAAAAGAGAGTTGGGAAACCAAGATAATTGTTTCATGTATACAAAGAAGTATCAGAAGAAGAAGAAGTTACTCTATACAGATCCAGAAAAACAGAACCATGGCCATGGTCTGAGCTTTCTACTTTCTAGTGAATTATTTCCCATACCAAAAAAATGAAGTGGTATTAAGCAAATTAGCATTAGGCAAGAAGCATCACTTAACCCATACTCATGTTTGACCACATCCCAGCAAGAAGTGGTTAAAGTGGTTGAGATCAGTATTGTTCAGTAGTTCATCATTTTTGTGGTGGCCCAAATATGATGATTCATATCATAATCTGACTCATCATAATCTGAAAGTAAAGAATAAAAACTCACTGTTGTTCTGGAAAAACAGGGCAACAGACAATGCACTAGAAAAAAAGAAGGGAGAGACAGCAGACGCCATTGCTGCCGTACCCAAAGCAGTGTTTCCTTTCTTCCTTAGTTTTCAGAACACTGATTTTATTCAGGATTTAACATACTCAGGGATGGTGGGCAAATACCCGCAACCCCAAGTCATGAACTGAAATCAATCTGAGTCAAGCAAAGTAATTCCACTCCCTATTAAAAATTGGTTTAGAAGTGGGACTGTGGCTCTGACTTATGAGATGGGAAGGGGAGTATGTTGCAGATGGAAGAGTAAAGCTGCTGAGAATCTACTTACTGATAAAGACAGTTGACAAGAATGACTGCTCCACCTTTCTGCCTTCAACATGGTTGTGTAAAACTGTAGTGTTTAGGGATGAGGCAGCTTTCATGTAATTATGAGAAGTCAAATCTAAGGACAAGAATCCCATCTGCTGAAAATGGAAGGAAGGAAAAGAAGGAAGAGGCTGAGTCCTTCATGATATCCCTGGGCTTGCTGCATGATCTCTGAAAATATTTGCCTCAGATTTCTTGTTATATAACCTAATTAAAGGTCTTTGTGGCTAAAGCCACTGTTAGACATTCTATTAAGTACAGCTGCAAGCATTCCTGATCCAGAGGACAAGATATACTGACTTTGAGATGAAAAATGAATTCTCTATAGGAGGTGAGAGACAAATAGTCCTTTTTTAGTTAGAATAGTTTTGAATACTGAAAGAAGTGTAGAGCTAGAGGAAAATTAGAAGTCTCTATTATTCTAAGGTTCATTTTCCATCCACCATTATCTGCTTCCACTTTGGAAGAACATATGACTGCAATCCTATTGTGGTGTGAAAGGTGAACTGTCTGAGAATGGTCCTGAGTATCACTTGGGGTTGCCAGGACTACTCGACAGCTGGGACTAGGGGTTCCCTCTTCTCCCCAGAGTGTATCCAAACCTAATTTTTGTTGGGCCTTAAGGATTCCCACATGCTGGGCAGATACCTTTCTCACTTACTGTCTTCAGCTGGCACCTTAACCAAGAGTCCACAAGTGTCTGATTATGTCCCTACTGACAAGACTGTTCTCACGCCCACACTGTATGTACAACACAGCACCATAGTTCCAACAGCTCTCCATGGAGATGGTAAGAAATTGGGACACTCAGTGCCTCTCTTCTCTTTCTATCCCTTCATTTGGAAGCTTCCGCTATCGAGTCTATTCCTTAACTCGTGCCGGGTAAGTTTGTGGAATTTTGTCCCGAGCCCTGTAGCATGGCAGGTGGCAATCATGAAAGCATCTTGCTAGACAAGTGAGTCCCAAGGTGGAGTCCACTCTGCATGTCACTGATAATGAAACTTACCACATGTGGCAACAGAGCTTAAGTCATAGGCAACTAAGGAAATCATAGAACTCTCAACTTGAATTATAGCAGGAAAAAATTACAGCACACATGACTTTTTTTTTTTTTGTACATTCCTCTTTGATACTTCATAGGAGACAGCTACATCTACAGATGTAGTTTCTTTCTTCCAAGAAAGAAGCAGACAAATAACAAAGATGTTAAATGCATATGTGAAACTGCTGCTATTCTTTTTGTAAAAGTTGGGTACTTGAAAGTACTTTATTTACTCAGTATTTTGGAATGCCATTAAGAATAATGGCCACCAAGCTACCCCATGTCTTTAATTGTCGCTAACTCAGTCTCAACTCAGTACAAAAACAAATCAATATATCAATTCTGGTTCCTCTCAAGCATATCATGTCTGCTTCTCTCCACAACATTTTACCTGTAAGTTATTCCAATGAGACCTCAGTCCGTAAGTAGAAGACATTTTCTATTGCTGGGTTCTTTTCAACTTGGTATAAAGGCCAACTATTGTCTTTTCTAGGGCTATGTGGTTTACCTACATTTAGGATGCACAATATAGAATTATGTGACATATATATTTAAGGAAGTATATGCATATATATTTGAGATATACAGACATATCTGAAATAAAAGAAGTTAAAGCATCAACAAAGTATCACTTGAGTGAAAAATTATATGTGAGATGTTATGCTCAGTACTGAGACATAGTCCTGGCCTCTGGGAACTTCCAATCTACCTAGAGACGTGGAACATACACAAATGACCAGGACACATGGCTTGTTGTTGTTAGTTGCCATCAAGTCAATTCCAACTCATGGCAACCCCACGTGTGCTGAGGAGAATTGCTCCATAGGGTTTTCAAGGCTGTGACTTTTCGGAAGAAGATTGTCAGACTGTCTTCCAACGTGCCTCCGGGTGGCTTCAAACTGCCAACCTTTTGGCTAGTAGTCAAGCGCTTAACCATTTATGCCACCCAGACACATGGCAGTTGGGGTAAATTCCTAAGAGGAGTGGAGATGACAAGAGTGCTTCAGGTGCATGAGGTAGGAGAAGTCACTTTGATCACTGGCTAGGAATCTCAAGGAAGGCTTTGGGCCACGAACCTCTAAATAACAGCTAATTTCTCTTGGTAAGCATGGTCACTTATCTGTATGCTGATCTATGTATCACTGACAAAAAATTATTCTAAAAAAGTTTAAAATTTTTTTTTATCAGTTGTATTTATTTCCTGTGGCTGCTGTAGCGAATTACCACAAATTTAGTGGCTTAAAACACCAGAAATTTATTTTCTCACAATTCTGGAGGCCAGAAGTCTGAAATCAGTATTACTGGGCTGAAATCAAAGTACTGGCAGCACTGTGGTCCCTTCCTTGCCTCTTTCAGCTTCTGGTAGCTGCCAGCATTCCTTGACTTATGGCCACATCACTCCAGTCTTGGCCTTCTTGGCCACACTGTCTTCTCTTCTTCTGTTTGTCTTCAAATTTCCCTCTACCTCCCTCTTACAAAGGCACTTGTGATTATATAGAGCCCACCAGGATAATCCAGGCTAATCTCTCCATCTCAAAATCCTTAACTTAATCACATTTGCAAAGTCTATTTTGCCAGATAAGGTAACATTCACGGGCTCTAAGGATTAGGACTTTATATCTTTGGGGGCCATTATTTAGCCTACCACACCGGCCAAAGAAACCTCCCAAAATTTTCATACAATCATCTGTAGTTTCCACTCAATCAAAATGGAATATTTCAGGATGGAAATCAGAAATCTATGCCTACTTACCCAATGAACTATGGAATCTCAACGAACGTTAATTTTGTCCAGTGGACAAGGCTTCACAATTCCGGCTGAAGTCTCTGAGTACATGACATTAGCATACAGAGATTCCAAACTGTGAGGACCAGAAGCTACAAACTGGCAGCCTAGGGGCTGAATCCAGAGGGAGGCTTTGCATCTATATTTAAAAATAGGGAACTTCATATTTTAAAAAAATCCAGATTTGGGGCTTATCTGGAAAAACTGAGGAGCTAACAACACAGGGTCCTTAGCCCTCCATGGTAATAAAAAGCTAGAGAAGGGCCATCACTACCCCTTTAGACTGAGTGTGTGCTCTGTACCTCATAACAGTCCCCACCTCTCCCTGATGTCCCCAAAACAGATGCGATGTCAACTGCCATTTACTTTTATGCTTTCACAGCTACTGATCTACTAGAAGAAAAATACTTCTCTGTTCCTGTGTTTCTATCAAAAGTGAGAAAGACAGCCTAAAAAAACCTCATGTTTGAAAAAAAATTGGAGAGAACTTTTTTTTTTAGATGAGAGGAGCAATTCCGTTCTGTTTAACAAGCACACACCTGGCTTCGTTGAGTCTTTTACACTTTCTCCTGTGTCCCCCCCGACAGCATTTGGATTACAGTTCCTGGCACAGATGGTCGACACTGCCTGAGACATGAATAGAATGTAGCAGCCCATCCATCAACTTGGGAATTAGCATGTTAGAACTGACAGCACTTCTAGATGGTGCTCTGACTCTAGGAATTAACCTGGACAAATCATTTGCTATAACTAATCCACATTTAGTTTTCTAATGTATCAAAAAAGCCAAACATGTAATAATAATAATAACAATAATAACTTTAGAGCTTACTACGTACAAGATGGGGTCCCTGGGTGGTGCAAACTGCTGCTAACACACTTGGCTGCTAACCGAAAGGCTGGAGGCTCAAGTCCACACAGAGACACCTCAGAAGAAAGACCTGGCAATCTAATTCCAAAAAATCAGCCACTGAAAACCCCATGAAGCACAGTTCTACTCTGATACACACAGGGTCATCATGAGTCCGAATCAACTTGACAGCAACTGGTTTTGATCTGCACAGTACTGCTGTAAGTGCTTTGCATATCTGAGTTCATTTGATCCCCACAACTGTACAGAGTAGGTACTATTATTATCCCTATTTTACAGATAAAAAAACTGGGGCACAAGCATTTTGCCCACTGTACAATTATTATTAGCCTTCCCATTTTACAGACAAGGAAACTGGGACACAAGTTACTTGTCCAAGGTTTGGCAACTAACAAGTGGTGGGACTAAGACTTAAACCCAGACAGGCTATACTAAGCTTCAGGAAAAGGTTGCAAAAGATCAAAATATCATGAGATCTTTGGAAGATCTGAGAATGAGAGGAATTAGAAGCACTTTGTATCTCAAAGGCCAAATGTGAAAACCAGTGACGTAACTATGCTACAGTTGGCCTCATTCTGCAATCAAACATTAGCAAATCCACAGTGACTTTGCCTACAGCAGAGGTAAAGTGAATGTAGACAAAGAAGTCCCAGTTTTAACTCAGCACTGACCTGCTGTGACTCAAAGCATCTCTTAGTCCTCAGGTTTGCTTTCTGTAAAATAAGGGCGTTGGAGTTGATGATTTGAGATGGTTTCCTCCTCTAGAACTCTGTGATTCTGTCTGTGACTCTCTGTCAGGAATCAAGCTAGCATTGGATAAATGTTTCCGCTTTTCCTTTCACAAGCACAAAAGCAAGCAATGAGAAGACAGTGCCTCCAAGGGACCCTGCATGCTACACAACATCTCTTTCAAGAGGAACAAGGACCCTGGTGCCTCAACCAAGCCTGAGGTCAAAAAATCTACTCCTTCTCGATCACTAGCCATTAGAGAAATGCAAATTAAAACCACAATGAGATACCATCTCATACCGGCATTACTGGCACGAATCAAAAACACTGGAAATAACAAATGTTGGAGGGGCTG
>NW_004444151.1:3704518-3757676 GCF_000243295.1 Trichechus manatus latirostris
AAAAAAAAAAAAAAAATCTACTCCTTCTCTCTCCCCAAAGTCCAGCTCACACATCACCTCTTCAGAGCCTCCTGCCCCAACCCACACAGGCAGACACAGCTAAAGGCTCCCTCCGGGGTGCCGCGGTGCCCTGACTTCACCTCGCTGCCAGCCCCTTCATCCATGGTGACATGCAGGCCTGCCTCCCACATCAGCTGGGACGCTCACCACACTTCGTTCATCTTTGTAGTCTCACACTTCACACTGAGTTTGCTCATAGCGGGTACTCAAAGATTCTGAATGGTTGTTATGGATCGAATTGTGTCCCCCAAAAAGATGTTTTATAAATCCTCACCACTTGTCTGTCAGTTTGCCGCATTGTGGTGGCTTGTGTGTTGCTGTGATGCTAACAGCTATGCCACCGCTATTTAAAATACCAGCAGGGTCACCCATGGTCAATAAGTTTCAGTGGAGCTTCCAGACTAAGACAGATTAGGAAGAAGGACCTGGCAATCTACTTCTAAAAAAATTAGCCAGTGAAAACTTTATGAATAGTGGCAGAACACTGTCTGATACAGTGCTGGAAGATGAATCCCTCAGGTCGGAAGGCACTAAAAATAATAAATAATAAATAAACCCGTTGCCATCAAGTTAATTCTAACTCATGGCAAATCTACAGGACAGAGTAGAACTGCCCCATAGGGTTTCCAAGGAGTGGCTGGTGGATTTGAACTGCCGACCTTTTGGTTAGCAGCCAAGCTCTTAAAGATGTGGGTGGAGTAAAGCTTTAGGGACCTTCATTTGCTGATGTGGCACAACCCAAAAAGAGAAGAAATAGCTGCAAACATCCATTAATAATCCAAACATGGAATGTACGAAGTATGAATCTAGGAAAATCGGAAGTCGTCAAAAATGAAGTAGAATGCATCAAGATCTATATCCTAGGCATTAGTGAGCTGAAATGGCCATTTTGAATCAGACAATCATATAGTCCACTATGCTGGGAATGACAAATTGAAGAGGAATAGCGTTGCATTCATTGTCTAAAAGAAGATCTATCCTCAAGTACAGCGCTGTCAGTGATGGGATGATATCCGTACACCTACAAAGAAGACCAGTTAATGCGACTGTTATTCAAATTTACACACCAACCACTAAGGACAAAGATAAAGAAATTGAAGATTTTTACCAACTTCTGCAGTCTGAAATTGATCAAATGTGCAATCAAGATGCACTGATAATTACTGGTGATTGGAATGTGAAAGTTGGAAACAAAGAAGATGGATCAGTAGTTGGAAAATATGGCCTTGGTGATAGAAACGACACCAGAGATCACATGAAAGAATTCTGCAAGACCAAAGACTTATTTATTGCAAGTACCTTTCTTCGACAACACAAACGGTGCCTATACACATGGACCTCACTGGATGGAATACACAGGAATCAAATCGACTACATGCGTAGAAAGACAATGGAGAAACACTTGGCTGCTAACCAAAAGGTCAGCAGTTCAAATCCATCAGCCACTCCTTGGAAACCCTATGAGGGGCAGTTCTACTCTGTCCTATAGGGTCGCTATGAGTCGAAATCGACTCTACGACATCGAATTTTTTAATAACAACAATACACCTGTGGTTGTAATCCAGTTTGGGAATAGGGTTTTCTTTTTTTTGGTTAATGAGGCCGTATCTGTGTAAGGTATGTCTTTAACCAGTTACTTTTGAATATAAAAGGGGCAGATTAGCACAGAATATAGATGCTACTTGGAGATCACCAAGGAACGTCAAGAAGAATGCTAGAGAAGCTGACAGAAAGCTTTCCCCCCAGAGTAGATAGAGAGCGCCTTTCCCCTAGAGCCGGTGCTAATCTCCCAAACTGTGAGAAAATAAATTTCTGTTTACTAAAGACACACACCCACTTGTGGTATTTGTGTTATAGCAGCACTAAGAAACTAAGACAATGATCAAAATTTGGATTTTGGTCTTTGCTATTTATTCTCGGTGCCACCTTGGGTGGGTACCTCAAACTCTTTAATGCTTATATTTATTTCTTCATGTGCAAAGTAGAGATAATCAAATTGTTTGACCTGACAGCAACATTTTAAAGTGGAAGAATCCTAAGTACTATAGAACAGCTTTAGCAGGCAGGCCACATGGACAGTAATGCTGGACTTACTGAGTCTGGGAGAGAATCAAGAAAGGCCCCCTCAAGGCTACCAGATCCTTTGGCCTCCAGGCAAGGCTGTACCCTTTATCATTCTTTCAAAGATTCCCAGCAAATCTGCCCCAACTCCCTCCCCTCGGGTTCAGTCCTCACTGGAGGCAAAGAACATCTGCTAATGGCCAGCAGCTTGTGTACGACGCCCTGCTCATTTACAGCCTGGAAAACAGACCTGGGCAGGGACTAACATTATAGTTGGTTGTTTATTTTGAAACCTTGAGAGTCGTTGAATTAAAAGCCACAATTACTCGTTTTTTAAGATACAGAAATCTATGCAAACTTGTAATACACTTGGAGGTATGGTTAACCAGCCACATTTATGTTTAATGACAAGTACAAATGGAAAATAAATGGGTAAATTCCCCTGGTGAAAATAGGGGAAGGCGCTCCCCTACTCTACTGCCTTCTTTAGATGTCACTTTAGATAATGTGTAAATTGTCTTTCTAAAAAGTATGTAAATGTAAATTCAGGCAATTCTTCTCTCTCTACCATCCAGTTTTTCCTGGAAGATTAGCATAAACTAGGTGGCCCAACACTCACGTCAGGGCCAGAAGGATTAGAAAATAGACAATTATCTTTAAAACAGGAATGTAATGATTGTACCCACTTATCTATATAATGGTTAAGATTTCCGGCTTTGCAATCTCTTTGGTGGATTGCCACCAAAAGCATCACATTCTGGTTTAATTCTTATTCAATAATAAAGCTTTTCTTTCTCTTCTATTTTTGTGGAGATGTTTTCTGGGTTGGGAGTAGATTTCATTACCAATAACTTTCCCCCAACAACACCATTCAGGCCTTTGTGAGGAACTTTTTCCCCTTATAGCCTTAATTGTTTTAGACTGAAAAAATTCTGTTATTTTCATCTGTCCTGATAGGAAACCTAGAGTAAATGCAAAACCACTTAAATGACAAGCTCATGACATTTCTGAGTTCTTGTAAAGGAGCCCCAAAATCTAGGTGCTTGGCTTAAGGAGAACTTCTGCCCAAGACATAGGTTGGACTCCATTTTTTGCTGTTCACTACTCATTCTGAGCTGACTCTCAAAAGTCAGCTAGCCAGCCTGCGGGCTCCCCTCCCCTCCATTGCTCTCACAGCATGCTCCCAGGAAGAACACTTACTTAGGCTGATCCCAAAAAGAGCCATAGATTAGCAAGACGTTAACTGACTCAAACTTTATGATTAACAAAACAAGGTTTAAGGGATCTCATAACTGCCTTGTGTCTGTTAAATATGATTTTGTAAATGTCAACCAAACATCACTTTTTCCTTGTTAAGTTCCTGTATTTTCTGTACTTAAACTTTATGAAAAATTCCTTTTTGCCCAGAATACTCTAGTGAATCTACATGAAGTGTGGCCTGATGCAGATTGCCTTACTCCTTCAATAAAACTCTGCTTTAAAATTTTAACAGAGACTCTACTTTGCTCTTCGACAGACCCATTTTACCTTTACTGGAATGAAATTACACATCCTATTCTAGGAGGGAAAAACTCAATATCATCAGAAGAAAGCTGGGGCTGACTGCAGAACAGACCATCAACTGCTCATATGCAAGTTCAAGTTGAAGCTGAAGAAAATTAAAACAACTCCACAAGAACCAAAATATAGCCTTGAGTATATCCCTCCTGAAGTTGGAGACCATCTCAAGAACAGATCTCACACACTGAACACTAATGACTGAAGACAAGCAGAGTTGTAGGATGACATCAAAGACATCATACATGAAGAAAGCAAGAGGCCATTAAAAAGACAGGAAATAAAAAAAAGGCCAAAATGAATGCCAAAAGAAAATTGCTCTTCAATGTCAAGTAGCAAAAGCAAATGGAAGAAATGATGAAGTAAAAGAACTAAACAGAAGATGTCAAAGGGCGGCTCGAGAAGACAAAGTGAAGTATTATATAATGAAATGTGCAAAGACCTGGAGTTAGAAAACCAAAACAGAAGATTATGCTTGGCATTTCTCAAGGTGAAAGAACTGAGGAAAAAATTCAAGCCTCAAGTTGCAATTTTGAAGGAGTCTGTGGGCAAAATATTGAATGACACATGAAGCATCAAAAGAAGATGGAAGGAATACATACAGTCACTGTACCAAAATGCATTGGTCGGCGTTCAACCATTTCAGGAGGTAGCGCATGATCAAGAACCAATGGTATCGAATGAAGAAGTCCAAGCTGCACTGAAGGCACTGGCACAAAACAAGGCTTCAGGAATTCATGGACTACCAACTGAGATGTTTCAACAAATGGATACAGCGCTGAAGGTGCTCATTCGTCTATGTCAAAAAATTTGGAAGACAGCTACCTGGCCAGCTGACTGAAAGAGATCCATATCTGTGCCCATTCCAAAGAGAGACAATCCAATAGAATGCAGAAATTATTGAATAATATCATTAATACCACAATAAGTAAAATTTTGCTGAAGAAAATTAAAAAATAGTTGCAGCAGTATACCAACAGGGAACTGCCAGATATTAAAGCTAGATTCAGAAGAGGAGGGATATTATTGTTGATGTCAGATGGATCTTGGCTGAAAGCAGAGAAGACCAGAAATATGTTTTGTGTTTTATTGACTATGCAAAGGCATTCAGCCGTGTGGATCATAACAAATTATGGATAATAATTCGAAGAATGGGAATTCTAGAACACTTAATTGTGCTCATGAGGAACCTGTACATAGACCAAGAGGCAGTCGTTCAAATAGAACAAGGGGATACTGTGTGTTTAAAATCAGGAAAGGTATGCATCAGGGTTCTATCCTTTCACCATACTTATTCAATCTCTATGCTGAGCAAATAATACAAGGAGCTGGACTATGTGAAGAAGAACGTGGCAACAGAATTGGTGGAAGACTCATTAACAACCTGTGATATGCAGATGACAGAGCCCTGCTTGCTGAAAGTGAAGAGAACTTGAAGCACTTACTGATGAAGATCAAAGACTACAGCCTTCAGTAAGGATTATACCTCAACCTAAAGAAACAAAAGTCCTCACAACTGGACCAAAAAGCAATATCATGAAAAACTGAGAAAAGACTGAAGTTGTCAAGGATTTCATTTTACCTGGATCCACAATCAATGCCCATGGAAGCAGCAGTCAAGACATCAAACATCATATCGCACTGGGCAAATCTGCTGCAAAAGACCTCTTTAAAGTGTTGAAAAGCAAAGATGTTACTTTGAGGACTAAAGTGTGCCTGACCCAAGCCATGATACTTTAATCACCTCATACGCATGGGAAGCTGGACAGTGAATAAGGAAGGATGAAGAAGAATTGATGCCTTTGAATTATGGTGTTGGCAAAGAATATTGAATACACCATGGCTTGCCAGAAGAATGAACAAGTCTGTCTCGGAAGAAGTACAGCCATTCTTGGAAGTGAGGATGGCAAGACTTCATCTCACATAATTTGAACATGTTATCAGGAGGCACCAGTCCTTGGTAAGGTCGTGGGTCAGCAGAAAAGAGGAAGACCCTTGACAAGACAGACTGACACAGCAGCTGCAACAATGACCTCAAACATAGCAAGGATTGTGAGGATGCGGCAGGACCAGGCAATGTTTTGTTCTGCTGTACGTAGCGTGGCTACAAGTCGGAACCAACTTGATGGCATGTAACAACAATTTTAGGTTCAAATATCATAAATTTACAAGAGTAAGCTAATAGTGTGTATTTCATTACAAAAAAAGTACTACAAATAGTACATCTGTGTTTCTATTTTTCTCTGTGGGGCCTAATGCTTCTGCACGTACAAATTTAAGCAAAAAAAAAACGACAAAAACAAAAAAACTTTTAAGCATTTTGTTTCTTAGAACTGCTTTTTTCTGCATTGAGGACAGCAGCTACAAAGCCAAAGAACTTTCTTTATACAGAACTTGCTTTGCTTTTTATCTTGACAAAAACAGAAAAAAAAACAGTTGCCATGGAGTCAATTCTGACTCATGGCGACCCCGTGTGTATCAGAGTAGAACTGTGCTCCATAGGGTTTTCAATGGTTGATTTTTTGGATGTAGATTGCCAGGTCTTTCTTCTGGGGTGCCTCTGGGTGGACTCGAACCTCCAACCTTTCAATTAGCAGCTGCGTGTTTTAACCATCTGCACTACCCAGGGACTCCTACTTTGACAAAGGGGGATACATTAAAGATGCTTTCAGCTACTTGCATCAACTAGAGTAGGAGAGTGAAGAAAATCAGTTATCTGCTGTGCCCTCTTCTATTCCCAAGAAACAGCTTTATGCCTTTACCCCCTTCTCCTTGATCAACCCAGATTCTGAGAAAAGATCTCCACAGGCACCAGGGTCCTTAGACCCATGAGAAGGGTTCACAACTTCCCATCATTTCTCCTGCAATATCAAAGATGTTAGTGCCTTAAACTTTGAAAACAAGTCTTCAATAACTTGCAGATTATTTTTAAACTAGGACACATCCCTAATGTGGCTTTTATGGACTGTGGAGAACTGAGGGAAAAGTGAAATGTTAAAGATCTAGATGAGGAATAACTCAGCCCTGACTTGTGTGAAACTGTAGATAAGCTGGAGTGAGGGTTCCCTGGCTGAACGAAGGCTGTGGAGGGTGAAACTAGTCCTGGCCCCAGCTTGGAGCTTTGCCTAACTGCTGTCTTGTGTTTTAGGGGTAGGCAAGGTAGGAGTAAGTAACGATGGAGGAAGTGAATATGAACATAACCGTAACCCATTGCTGTCGAGTCAATTCCGACTCATAGAGACCCTACAGGACAAAGTAGAACTGTCCCTCATAGGGTTTCCAAGGAGTGGCTGGTAGATTCAAACTGCTGATCTTTTGGTTAGCAGACAAGCTCTAAATCACTGGGCCACCAGGGCTCCGAATATGAATATACCATATATTAAAGTGCTATACAAATATCACTGCACATTTAACTTTGGAACTGATCTCACTCAGAGTAAGATGCATCACTATCATGTATAGCAACAAACAGTAAAATGTGTTAAGGAGGTGAAAGCTTAATATAAAAATAAAATAGTACAGGGTTGGCAAACTTTTTCTGTAAAGGGCTGGAGGGTACATATTTTAGTGGGCCACATGGTGTCTGCTGCAACCACTGAACTCTGCCGTTGTAGCACAGAAGCAGCTATAGACAATACCTAAAGGAGCGGGCATGGCTGTTTTCAGTGCAACTTTATTTACAAAAACAGGCAGTGGGCAGGAATTGGACAACAGTTTGCCGCCTCCTGAAACAGGAAATCCTGCAAATAAGTAGAAACACTTCAGCACTCTCCACATAACCTTCATTTACCCCTAGGTTACAGGGTTACATACACAAACTGTGTTTATCCCTAGAATATAACCTCTGCGAGGGCAGGAATTATGTTCACAACTGTACAAGCAGACTTTGGGTTATGAATGAGTTTCATTCCTAAATCTGTCTTTAAGTCAAATTTATACATAAGTCGGAACAGTTAGGTGCAGTTCGTATCTAACGTCAGTTAGATGATTGTCGTAGCATATAATACAGTGTACCTTTCTATACATAACATTAAACACTTCCAGATACACTAAAACATCTTTAACATAATGATTCAGTAATAATAATGTTTTGATGAATTGCAAAGTAGCACTCATTTGTTATTATGAACCATTGTATATACCTCAAATTTTTAACAGGCTTTACCAGCGTTGGTTCTTAACTACGAGTCGTATGTAAGCCGGATGTTCGTAACTCAGGGGCTACCTGTATTCCTAGCACCTAGAAGAATACCTGGCCTACGGTTGGCACAATGGGTGCTCACAATAAAGATTTGTTGAATGAATGAATGAGCCACTTACAGATTTGTCAAGGGCAATGTCGACCGTATGTGATCTTCCTGTACCACCAACCCCATCCCACTGCCATCCCAGACCCTCACTCCCTGCTTCTTTGCAAAACTGGACAAAAACTTTGTACCATATTGAAACTAGAGCACAAAAAACATGAATCCGTCACTATTCTAAAAACATTATACTACTTTAGAAAAACATTTGCTTTTTAACAGTCAAGATAACACGTAGGTATGTGTATCTTACTTTTTTCTCACTCAGCTTTGTTGTAGCTAAATCAATCTCTAATCAATCCACTTTTAAAACAAAAGCAGTGCCCAAGAGGACAAAACCATTAACTACTATCTTCAGGGAACTACAAGTTCATGCAGATAGTAACCTCCATGATATTGTCGAATATGCAGTTGGAGAATACACCTTAGCACTTCATCTTCTTTGTTCTGGGCCATTACCTTTTACAGTAATCCTGCGGGCAGTCACATGTTAGCAGAACATTATCACAGGTCATACTACACCTATGGAAAGGTAAAAAATGACACACACTTATCTTTCCTCAAAAACACAGGGCTCTCACAAGCCCTCCGCCATCATGGTATATTTATCAAGTGGCTGCTAAGAACTCCCAGCACTGTGGAAAAGGTACCCAATGAGATGAAAGACACTATTGTGGTCCTTCCAATTTTTAAAATTTAAGTTAGGCTGGTAAACATAAAATCCAGGAAAAATCTAAAGTAAGATTGCATACAACGAAATGCTAATTAGTGTGGACTTACAGGCTAAGTTCAATAGGACGTAAATTCAACACAGGCACAGCACTACATTCAGGAAACTTCAGACAAAAAAGAAAATTAGAATTTTCGTCTGTAAGGGACCTTCACTTTATAGATGAGGAAGCTGAGATCCAGAGACCCAACTAATAGTAATAGAATTCATGTCACCTTCAGAGTGGCATTTTTTTTAATGTGTAAATATAATAAAAGTTTTAATTTTTTACCAAAAATGTATCAGCTCCTACCACACCTTTTTTTGGTAAAAAGTATATGCATATATTGCTAATTCACCAAAAAAAAAAAAAAAAGGCAGATCTTCAAAGACGTGCTTTCTTCAAACTGAGACAACTTCACAAATCAACACACACAGGATTTAATTCCAGTCTGCACAGATGAGCCCCACCACGAGACATTCTTTCTGTACACAGGTTTCAATTTTCCAAGCACAAAGGGTCAGGCATTTACTTCATGTGCAGGGACATTTCAGTTTCCTTGGGAGGAAATCAGAAATGGAAAACTTTCCACTTGTATTCAGTATTTTCCTAAGATCTGTCAACAGTTGGCAAGGAGCAGAAAAACTTAGAACGACTACCCATATCAACCTTGGGGACCATCTCGAGATGAACCTGCGCTGTTTTTTTGACTTTTTTGGCTGCAAGTAAGGACATCCTGGTTTGGTTTGGTTTGTTTTTTCCCTGCCATAACACTTCTTTAGCATTTTAGTGAATTCACCCCAGGAAATAATTTGCTTTATCAAATTATTTTTATAAAGCAACCTTCAAGAAGACATGTATTTTGATAAGAAAGTTAAAACTGTGTTTCAAAAGTCAGCACAACTATAATCTAAGACACGGTTACAATATAACCCCAAGACAATATGTGTGTAAGTTATTAGGCACACCTCTGTTTATGCATTCCGCCAGTCAGCCACATCAACCACAAACACTGAAGTTCACAGAGAGGAGATTTCTGATGCTCTAGTCACTGGCCTTTCTTAGAACACTATGGTTGTCAAAGACCACTGGTGGAAGAATCCACAGTTAAGTGAGGTACCATTCATGAGCTTACAGATCAACCTGTACAGAAAGGTCATTGCAGTGAGGAGTCTGCCAAGAAATCACTAGGGAGGTAGCCCTGCCATAAACACACACACTTACACATACCCTACATGCAGAAAAATGCATTTTATAAGGGCAGACATCAGTAGAAGGGTTAGGTACAACTACAACTCTGCAAGATTCTACAAAATGAAATGGAGGAGCTTGACACAAGAGCAGCATGAAAAAAAAAAAAAAATTAAAAAGGCAGTAGCGTTCCTGGCAAGATTCAGATGGAAAAATAGCAACAGATCCCAGAAGCTGAGCTGTAGCCAGGAATAGCCTAAGCTCAAGCCATTTTAAGGAAGGGCAGGATAACACTCACTAAGGATTCACTGCAATGGTTGCTCCAGGTCTCTGGGCCTCCAGGTTGAACCATGACTGTGGTCTACTAGTCAGTCAACAAACATTTACCAAATACTGTATATGCTACCTGTTCAGGACTCTGCTAGTCATTGTGGAGGGATGAGCAAACCTTTGTAAGGCATATGCCAGGCACTGTGTAGACACTGTAAATCATCTTCATCTCACAACCAGCAGGGGGAGGCATCTCCCCTATTTTACATATCGGAGGACTGAGAATTCCACAGGGCCACACAACTAAGTGGAGTCAGGCCCTGACCCCAATTCTGCTGACTCCAAAGCCCATAATACCACATTACCATGCATTAAATATGGCTCCTGTCCTAAAGAGGCTTAAAATGAACTAAACCAAGGAGAGATCAATACAACCAATATAATGAAGGGCTAACAAACAAGTATCTTAGGAATTTAATGAAAAAGAAGGGAAATGAGTAGTTAGAGAAGATTTTATGAAAGAAGTCGATTTCAGGTTCCTCCTGGGAGGATGCATAGGATTTGGGTAGGAGAGTGGAACAAAGAGAACGAGTTTCTAGAAGAGCTATATGAGCATTGACACCCAGTGGGAGTGAGCCTGTCCCCTTGGCAGGACAGCAGGAAGACCAAACTGCATAAAGCACAAGGCTCTAACGGCTGAACTGAAAATAGGATTTACTTAGGAAGCGTTAGGCCCAATAATTGAAGGCCTTGAAAAATCAGGCCAATTATTTTGGTCTTGAGATAGCAGACGATGGAGAGGAGTTGAAGATTTACAAGGCAATAGAATACAAGATGATGTGATCATTTAAAAAAATTAGATGGGCAACAGCATGCTGACCAGACCAGACAGAGGAGCCATTTTATTCATTCATTCATTCATTCATTCATTCAGCAAATATTTATTGAGGTCTTACCAAGAGCCAGGCTTGGGAGGCCAGCTCAGAGGCTGCTCCACTACTGGAGAGAGGAAGGGCAAGGCTCAGGATCAGAACAGAGGGAGGGATCTATACACAGCACATCTCAAAGGTCTTGATGACTCACTGATATAAAGGATGAAGAAGATGGAGGAAGAGATGGTTAAAGTTAAATTCCAAAGTTTCAAGACTGAAATTACTTCCATCTTTACTAGGTCCCTCGAAAAGTAATAAGAATACGACACACAACAAAAAGTATAAAAAAGGGTTTGATAATTTTTGTTTTAAAGGGAGCAGCTTTGATGATGCTGAATAGTCAACAAATGAAACCCCAAGTGGCCCATTCTTTATCCTGGTAGCTCATTTTGCACATATTCTGTAGGTGAGAGACTTTGGTGACACACACACACACACACACACACACACACACACACATTCCTCTGTGACTAAATGCTGAGTTCCCTTGGCAAGGATTACAGGGGTCTGCCTACTCAGACCAGCTCCATCAACCCTCCAACACACCCCTCCACCATCTGACACTAGACCAGTCTCATTAAGAAACGTGGCTGCCCCACTCCTGCGAAGCCACCAGTTCTGACTTTGGATTAGAGAAGGCAACAAGGCAATGTGGAAAGGGGGAAACAAAAAGTGGGCAGGGCCACTGCAAGTTTTGTACAAGTACGGGTCCTCAAGTAGACCTCAAGCAGATAGAAAAGCCTTAAACACTCTTTATCAAATTACAGGGCTTTGTTGAGAAACTATTTCAAATGTGCATATTTATGCATATATTAACTTCTAGCACAGATGGCATATGACTGAGACACAAATTCTTAACAATTTATATGATGACTACGTAAGTTTAAAGCTCATTTTAATGTTATATTCAGCAATGGTACAATTCACTATTGGGGTCACATCCTGAAGGCCCACTCACTGGAAAATGTGAGAAATGAAAACTGTAACTATCAAACTTCTATTATTACAAAGAGTGCTCCAGGCCAAAATAAAAAACACAAGCACAGTACCTTAGAGCAATCAGCCCAGCATGCAAAACTCAAGGTGGTATTCTCTCAGCATAGTCAAGCTTTGGCAACAGCAAATATTCCTTTTATTATAAGTGAAAATAAGTACTCTTTTGTGTAGAATGATGCATTAAACTACTTTAAATATAAACCTAAAAGTAAGCCTTTAATGTTAAAGTGTCAAAGTCAAACTTTAAAATGTACGTTACAAAAGAAATGATTGTTCTGGAAAAATCCCTCAATGTCCTTCTCATAACATCTACTCAGACCAGTAAGAAAGAAATTAGAGCAAAAAGAAACCAGTGAAAAATGGTTGCACGTAAGTGTATGAGGATTCTTGCTCAGACCCCTTCCGGGACAGCCAAGGGCCTAGTCAGGAAAATTCCAAGAGCAACTCCTTCACAGCCCCCCAAAAGGGGCTTCAAATCAGGCAAGGCTCATCCTCCTCTTTAAGACTAAACGGTAAACACCAACCACAACCTTACAGACTCCGAGAAACGCGAGTTTTCACGCCAGGAGGAAGAGATCCACATGATCGCGAAAAGAAACTGCAGCCCATTAACCTCTTTCCTCCCCTCCGTTCCTTCGCAGGGCCACCAGACAGGGGTTCCTCCGCAGCTCCAGTCCACCACCCCAAGTGACAGGTCACGAGCAGAAGCCCTTAAATCCCTGACTCCCACTTACTGGCCACGAACGCAGGCGGGGGCCCGCCACTGCGGTGAACGCAGCTCCTCGGCCAGCGGGGCGCAGCAGCCCGCTCGGAAACTGGAAATGGAGGCGAACCCTGCTAGGAGAAGTCGAGGGGTCCTTGCAGGGACGCCTGGGAGGTCCCGCGAGTCGCTCGGGCCGCGCGGCGCATGGCAGTGCAGCAGGAACCCGGCCGCTTTCCAGCCTCCGGCAGGAAAACAAACAAAAGGCAGGGTGGCTTCTAGTGGGGACGACCGGCTGCTTTCCCTGGGAAAAGTTACCCTGCAGCTCCCCTCGCTGGCCATGCGCGTTCCTGCACCGCGGCCAGGCAGCCCAGGCGGCGTGGAGCCGCTCTGAGCGCTCTTGGCAAAGGGCAGGACAGAGCCCAAGATCCCTGCAGCGAGCCCACCATAAATATGACCTCCAACGACCGGCTGTATCAAGTATAAAAATTTAGAAATGGAACGTGTGGATGCATGCTCTGAGAACATTTAACCAAAGGTAATCATGGTGAGAACATTTTTCTGATTTGAAAAAACGCAACTCTTTACCTGGTAGCATTCATTTGAACTTTAAGAGTTTTTATTTTGTTAGCAACTTTAGATTGGAAGACTGGATTGTTATCTTGGTAGGAAACTGACAAGATATCTTCCACACAATTGTCCTTCCATGTGTAGCTAGTTATATGAACACCACATACTTTTAAAACACTTTCATTTATGTCGTAAGTGCTATTGGAGAGGAGACATTACCTTAAACCATCCATATAAGGCCTTTCCTCAAAGTTTTGAGGGGCCAGGTTTAAATTTATATAATTGCTCTTAACCAATGGTTCTCAAATTTTATCTTGAAGCACCAGAATCACCTGGAGGTCTTTTAAAACAGATTCCTGGGACCCATCCATAGAGTTTCTGCTGCTGATGCTGCTGGCCAGGGAACCACACTTTGGGAACCAAAGCCCTAAACTACAAAGTTTAATTAATAAGGCAGTAACCCTTTCACTATGGAACTGACTCAATAGCAATGGGGGTAAACCCTTTAACACGGAAAAAAGGCTTGGCAATCTGCCAGTGAAAACCCTATGGATCACAACAGTCCAATCCAGTTGTATATCAGGTCACCATGCGTCAGGCGCAGCCACCACAACAACCCTTTAACACAACTGTGGCTCCTTCTCTGAGTTTAAATCTCCCAGCTTATCACCATATCAATTTTTCTCTATTTTTAATTTTGAATTCTATGGCTAATGAAAATAGAAAATTGTTATCAATGAAAGGATAGGAAGACAAGTAGGACCCTAACCAATCATCCTCAAATTCTTAAGGTCTAATACTAACTATGGAAACCCTGGTGGCATAGTGGTTAAGAGCTATCGCAGCCTCTGCTAACCATAGAGGTCACCAGTTTGAATCCACCAGGGGCTCCCTGGAAACCCTGTGGGGCAGTTCTACCCTGTCCTATAGGGTCAGCTATGAGTCGGAATCGACTTCATGGCAACGGGTTTGGGGTTTTTTGGTTTATTCCTTAAAGGAAACTGTTGTGGCCTAGGGGTTAAGAGCTATGGCTGCTAACCTAAAAGGCTGGCAGTTCAAATCTACCAGGTGCCCCTTGGAAACTCTATGGAGCAGTTCTACTCCGTCCTATAGGGTCCCTATGAGTTGGAATCCACTCGATGGCAATGGGTTTGGTTTTGGTATTCCCTTAAAAGACGATTTTTAAAGTAAATTAAAACTCTTAGTTTTACTTAGTCCAATTATGTTGTCCAAACAAGTCTACGTGGCAAATAGAAGGGACTGTCTTGGTCTACTTTTAGCAAGGCTCCACTGGGCTGGAAAGTGTCTTGGGACAGAAGTTCTGGCCTTGGGAAAATTATAAACGTGTAAATATAATATGGAGCCCTGGTAGAGCAGTGGTTAAGAGCTCTGGCTGCTAACCAAAAGGTTGGCAGTTCGAATCCACCAGCCGCTCCTTGGAAACCCTGTGGGGCAGTTCTCCTCTCCCCTATATGGTTGCTATGAGTTGGAATACACTCGACAGCAACCAGGTTTGGGTTTTTGTTGTTGTTGTTAAATATAATATAATGAGATAATATAACCTGGTAAAGAGGTCTAGTGAACACAGGAGAACTGATTTGAAATAGAAAATTAGTAGCCGTAAACCTAAGTATTTTTAAAAAATATGTGCTCGATTTGTCTTTACAAGTGTTTATTATTTTATTAGGCTTTATTATTTAATTACTAGCTAGAATAATAAAGATTATCTGTGCTAATTGACCAGGATGTCTTAAATTAGCAGTGAACACATTTAAATAAATAGAGTAATTCTGAAAATATTTCAATATCCCATTATTCTCTTGCAGAACTAATCTTTTGCATTCACGAGTCACATTTATAATTTTCTTCTGTTGTAAGTCCTTATGTTTAACCCTTCACCCCTTTAAATTTCAAGATCTAAGTTTAAATAGGTCGTTGGGAGGAAATCATCTTTAAAAGATCTATAGCCTGGAGTCTCCTTTAAAAACTCCATTAAACATAACGATACTTTCTATGGGTAGCTAATTTAGGGTGCACATAAAAACGCACCCATCCAAAAGGTGGATGCTAATATTAAAACACGGCATTCATAGCTTTCTTATTGTAGCTCACCATTCTATCCCTTTCCTTTTTTTTTTTTTTTGCATCCATTCCCCTGTCGAGAATGAACTGCGCTTCTAAGCTTTCCAAAATAAAATAATGGATTAGAGATTAAAACGCTGTGAGCTTGTTGAACGTAGGGTTTTCGAATCCTGTTGACTATTGTTAGTCTCGGGCACCTAGAAGAAACTTTAGACACTCAGTATATGTTTATTGAATAAAGATAAGAGGCTCTAACGACTATGGGTTTTCATATAACATGCAAACTTCTGTACTTAAAAAAATTTTACGTGTGGAAAAATAAAATACCGTCGGATCAATAAGAGGACCTTCAGCTGAAGTAAAATAAGGCATTTGTGCATTTGGGCTTTAAGAGGTGGGGCGAGGGCCGTGTGTAAATTTCGGCGCGCAAGGCGGGCCATGGGACTACAAATTCCAGAGTGCCATGCGAGCGCGGTCTCCGCAGGACTCGGGTTTCGGGGCCTGGAAGCCGCTGTTCCCCCAGTTACAGGATGGGATTTGTAGTGACAGACGCGTCGCCTTAGGCTGAGTGCACCCCCTGCCGCTCTCCAAGCGCATTTTTTATTAACCCCCCCGAGTCTACCTGTGTTCTCAAAGAGTTTAATCGTTCATAACAGTCTTTCCCTATGACGGAGTCTCACTGTTTGCCAGCATTCCTGGCGCCAAACTAATCAGAGTCGCCGAGGACCGTGCGGCGACTGTCCCGAACGCCCAGTCTGATGCTCTTTAGGTCGGCTTGTAGCACGGCCGGGTCTCAGCACTAAATTTGGGTTACAGATATTTTTGAAATAATGTGTGTGCACGTATGCATAAGCCGTGTCCACTGAACTGACTTCGTGGGTTGAATTTGGGGTTCAGGAAAGTGATACCCTTACCCCCAGGGCTGGCTCGCGCACGTAGTAGGCCCACGTCTCTTCAAACGCCCCTAGGCGGCGCGCGCGGGGCTGGGGACCCGAGCCGCGCACGCGGGCGGGCGGTGGCGGCACTGCGCATGCTGGGTGCGCCGGCGCAGTTTTCCGCAGCAGAAGGGGAGCTCCGCATCGGTGTCTGGAGTCTCCATTAGGGCCGACGCTCCAGTACTCCCACAGTTCTCGGTCTCGGCTGGCAGCGGGCGCTTCTCTCGCTCCCCGAGTCCTCCGGCCGCCGCCTGCGCGCCTCAGTCTGGCCCCCTGCCCAGCGAAAATGGCTGCCGTACGCCGGGCCCGCAATTACTGCCGCTGCCTGGTGCGCTTCTCCGACCGAGAACTCTGCTAAGCCCCTCTGCAGCAAACAGGCAGGAGTAGACACCCGGACACCCAATACCCCTCACCAGAGGGGGCGGTGTAGAGGGGGCGCGGAGAGCCCCTCGACCGCGGGCGACCGCCCCGCCAGCATGGTAACCTGAGGAGGGGGCACGGGAGTAAACTGGAGGGCGGGAGCGGTGTTCGGGGCGGGGGGCAGGCCTGGGGAAAGCCGCGAGAGAACAAAAAGGGGAGACTGGGAGGAGTGGGAGATGCACGGCCGCCCCCATTACAGGAGCACCTGGCCAGAGAGTGGAGGCGGTGCCCAGCTCTGACCGCTCCCCAGGCTTCCTTCCTGCTGATTCCCCCCATGCCGCGCGAGGAGGGGACAGGATTTGCTAGACAGACGATAAAACGCTTCTTCTAGACCGACTGAGGATATTGAGCCAGTGAGCATTGAAGGGAGCAGTCGTAGCGTCTGAAATAGGGGAAGAACCTTGGCATGCGGAGACACTTGTTGATTGCTCCCCCTAGGGAAAGCTGTGCCCGTTGAGAAGCCGTTCCGGCCCCTTAAGGAGGCCTGGGTTTAGGACGCACCTGCCCCGTGAGGCGTCAGTGCCTTGGGGATGTGTTGACAGGCGGTCTTGGCAGCGTGAAGTTGGAGGTATTGTGTCTCACTTCACAGCAGTGAGGGCCCGAGCAGCGGCAGTGCTCTCCAAATGAGGGGACTCAGCTAAGCTCCAAGAGTTTGGCAGCGCCAATTCCCTGGGACTGTTGCATGCTGGAATATGTAGTTTTTGCCCTATGCGTTTTTTTTTTTTTGTGTGTGTGCAAGTTAAATGCCTCTCTTTGACTTCGAGATCTGAGATACCAACCTCTGGCCAGGGTTGAATGTCAAGGATGAAATGATCCAGGGATAGATTAACCAGTAAGCAAGGTACTGCCTTGTGGCTCAGTGGTTAAACTGCTCGGCTGGTAACTTAAAGGTCAGCGTTGGAACCCATCAGCTGCTCTGTGGGAGAAAGATGTGGCAGTCTGCTTCCTTAAAGATTTAGAGCCTTGGAAACCCTTTGGGGTAGTTCTGTTCTATAGGGTCACTATGAGTTGGAATTGACTTCATGGCTGTGGGTTTGGTTTTTTTGAGGGATTTTAAGATCTGCACGGGCTTACTTGTGTTTAGTTACTAATCTGTAGTGAACAGTTTCACATGGTTTTCACCACATCAAGAAAAACAGGAGAAATTGTGCACTACAGATTAGGAAGTAAGGGTACCTTGCTTATTGGGTAATCTGTCTGTGTCTGATACGAAACTAATTAGTTCATAGTAGACACTCAGATTATTTATTGAATAAATGAAAGGTTGAATTTTTAAATTTAATCTGTGCATTGCAGTGAATTACTTAATGTGGCCCTTCTAGCCATAGTCTTTGTAACTCCCATCAGGTGACTGGGTGGGACTATGCAAATGAGGTGCTAGTGGCCCACTGAGGAGATTGGATAGTTTGCTAATAATGTAAATAAGATGCATGGCACCCTTGTGGGGGTGGGACCATGCAAATAAGGTGTATGGAACCCTAACAGTGGATTGTTCAGTTTTTGCTATCCCACTGGGCTTAAGGGGAGACACGAGGGGGAGAGAGAGAGAGACGGGAGATGTAACACAGAAAACAGAACGGGGGCGGGGGTGGAGCGGGGCTGTAACCAGAAGATGGAGGCAGCAGTACCAGAAGGGAGAGGGAGAACTGTTACACCAGAGACAGCAAGAAATGGTGGCAGCAGGACAAGAGCAAGAGAGCTGAGCGCCTTTGGGCAGGAGGCTTCCTGGCAGAGTGGGGTGCCTCTGGGCATTAATTAGCGGAGCTAAAAGAGCTTTGTAACACTTGCCCGAGGTGCCAAGGGCCAGAGAGAGGCCTGCCTGCAGCACGGCTTAGAAGAGGCTGCCCTGATGGAAGTACTGTATCCTAAACTGAGCATTCCTGAACCTGAATTGTAACCATTCCTTCCCTAATAAACCGCAGAACTGAGTGTATGGTCTGTGAGTTCTGTGTGGCCATTGCAGAACCTAGCAGAGAAGTAAAGTGTGCCATGGGAGGGACAGTAGGTGTCAGAATTGGTAAAAAGGCTGAAGGGTGGAGTCATGTCTGACCTCCACCTCATAGGAATCAGCCTTGGGCTGTGGATACTGATAATGATTCTTCCCCTTATGAAATTAGAGGAGATCAGAGGCTGCCACCAAGCCATTTTTACACTCTGGAAGTAGAAAAAGCACTCGTTGACTTTGCCCCTAAACTTTCACAAGTAATTCTCTGACCAGGATTAAGCACTTAATCTTATAATTAACCCCATCTGTGAAACAGGAGTAAATGATGAATACATGAGTTATTCAAATGAAAGGTGATGATTAGGTCAAACTCTTATGAAAAAATAAATGATAAAATTATAATCTCTGGGGAACAGCTGAGTTCTACTCATTTCAAGTGTTATTTGATTTGATAAAAGTATAATAAAACCCCACATTTGATAGTTTGTTAGTATTTTTGTGGTTATATTTAAACTGTCAAAAATCAAAATAATAATGAATTAGAACTCTGTTACAACAGGGAGCTCAGGGGAGAAGAAAAATGAATAGAAGTAGCCAAGTGAGGAAGGAGGAAAAGGCATTCCATATGGAGAGAGCATGGGAAGCCCTTGAAATAAAGCAGTTTAGTATGACTGCTAGCAAGAGTTAGAAGGCTAAATAAGAGCCTTGAAAGTTATCCTGGGGAACTCAAGTCTTCTCTCATTAGCTGTACTTAATAGTTAACGGTAATAAATTAGACTCTTATTTGAGAAGAAAGAAATACACTTCTCAGTGGGATCTATAAGTTCTAAGTCCTTTATTACTGTAAAACCTGTGAAAGACAGAACTTGTGTAAGATGGAAACCTGTCAGAGAAGGAAAAGTTAGATATTTTCCACTAATAAAGAGCAATAGAAAAATGGTAAGACTGCATCCTGTCAAAGGCGGAAAACTTGTGAGACCCAGAAAAAACAAGGCAGTCCTGTCGAGTTCCAGCTCTCACAGGTTTCACTGTATATATTTTGACTACTAATGATGTTCCTAGTAAGAAAAGCTTCCAGCTTAAAGAGACTCAAAAAAGTACACTTGACAGTATTTTAAGTGATTACATCTTCTGGTAAGCTCAATTTTCTGGAAATTCTTCTGTGTTCTTGGCCTCATTTATTTATTCATTGATTTAGCCTTTATAGTGTACCAAGCACTGTACCATGTCCTAACTAGTGTAAGCTGTAAAGGCACTTCTGCTTTGAGCCTGGTTGCCAGAGATAAGATAGGAAACAAGACTGACTTATGTTGAGCTGTAAAATAGTGGAAGTATATGTGGTTGCTGCATTCAAAAGATTTGTGGTAACATGAACAGTTTTGCCCTGGAAATAAACTTCTCAAGTAAAATTTTCAGCTTACCGTCAGTTTGTGGCTTACCATCTTTAGAACTAGCAAAGTTAAGTAGGCTTTATTATTTTATTTCTGGCTACTGTCAAGGTCATTTCCCTGATTGCCACATTTCTTCATAGAACATGTTAAATGTTGAGCAAGTTCAGTTTGCCAGTAAGTCTATTAACAGATTTATCTGAGGGAACATTTCCTTTTCACTGGGTGGTAGGATTCTGTTTAATTTAGTAAACATTTATTGAGAATAAAAGGATAAAATGAAGGAGTCTGACCTGAGACCTCTTTTAAGCCCCAAGCCATGCACAGTAATTCCACTCCAGCTTTATACTACTTTAAGCCAATCTAATATATAAAAATCTGGATTTATAAAAGAGATAAAATAGAAGGGCTTCTTTACAAAAGCACTCACTATTGCATGTCTTTGACTAAAGAGCTTTTCTAGTGCATTTAAAATATTAAACAGACCAAAGTCATATATTCACATAGAACACATAGAATAGCATGCCAGTTTTGTAAAAGGAGGAGGTACATTTAAGTATGGATTATTGTCTTTTAAGTGATCAGTGAAGCAAAATCCATCAGTTGAACTCTATACCACAACTAAATGTTTTGGATTTTTTTAACAGACTACCAAAACGTTTCAAACTGGAGCCTAGTGTATCAGATTTTACCTGATTGGAATCACTAAATTTACCTGCTGAGAAGATATCTAGAGAGAAGTAACTATATACTTCCTTGGCATGAAACCTACAGTATTTTCTGTTTTGGTAATTGCTGAAATTTATGAACACTAAAATTATTTGGGCTTGGTTTTTTGTTTTGTTTTACCTCAGTTGGACTCAAACACTTACGTTTGGAACATCTGCTGTAACACTTTGGCAACTGCATTTCAAAACATTTCCTGCTGGGAAATATAACATTACCTGTAAGGTAGTCTTCCTCCTTCTGGAAAAAAAAAACAAACAACCAACCTATGACTCCTTATCTAATCAAACCTCTCTAGATCCAGCTACAGTTTACAGGAAATAAGAAGACAAAAGGAACATATTTACTAACACCTCGGCAAAATCCAGACAGTGGGAGACTACAGAAAAAAATGACCTGGTTCATCAGCAAATAAATCACAAGAAAAAAAGCAAGTGAGAGGAGAGGAAACGTTTAAATTACAATAGAGTTAAGAGATATATCAACCAGATGCAATATGTGAACCTTATTTGAATCTTGATTGCACAAACTGTAAAATATATGTATTTTACACATACAACATTTTGAGAAATTGGTAATATTAATACTGTCTGACTAGGTATTTGATAGCAAAGCATTATTTTTTACATTGATAATTATTGAAGTGGAGTCATGGGTACTTGAGGGTTAATTTACCATTCCTTTTAATATGTTTAAATGTTTTTCTTAGTAAAAGTTAAAAAATTCACACTTCTTTTGTGGTAGAATTAAAAAAGAAAACCAAAGGCCCAAATCCTTTTTTCTGTATTTTAATGTTGAGGAAAAAATATATATAATCTTTAACAACTGATAGAACTTTCAGTTTCTTAGAGATTTACTTTGATAATGCATTTCACTGCTCTAAGCAGTCAAAAATGCATTCAACCAATGAAAAATTGGTGTATGTAGTAGACGAGGATCAACTTCGGTGAAGGGAAGGACAAAACACAATTCAGGGGACGTCTGTACAACTGGACCGAAGCAAAAGCTAAGAAGTTTCCTGGACACATCCAAACACTTTGAGAGAGAGAGTAGCTGGGGCTGGGGCCTGGGAACCATAGTTTTGGGGAACATCTAGGTCAATTGGCATAACAAAGTTTATTAAGAAAATATTCTGCATCCCACTTTGGTGAGTGGCGTCTGGGGTCTTACAAGCTTGCGAGCAGCCATCTAAGATACATCAGTTGGTCCCATCCCACTTACAGCAAAGGAGAATGAAGAAAACCAAAGACATAAGGAAAATATTAGCCTAAAGGACCACATGAACTAGAGACTCCACCAGCCTGAGACCAGAACTAGATGGTGCCCAGCTACCACCGATGACCACCCTGACAGGAAACACAACAAAGAGTCCCAGACAGAGCAGGAGAAAAACGTAGAACAGAACTCAAATTCAAGTAAAAAGACAAGACTTGGTGGTCTGACAGAGACTGGAGGAACCCTTGGAACTATGGCCCCCAGACACATGGTTAACCCAGAACTGAAACCATTCCTGAAGCCCACTCTTCAGACAAAGATCAGACAGAACTGTAAAACAAAAAGTAATGCACGTGAGGAATGTGCTGCTTAGTTCAATCAGATACATGAGACCAAATGGGCAGCTCCTGTCCAAAAGCAGGATGAGAAGGCAGGAGGGGACAGGAACTGATCGAATGGACACAGGGAACCTGGGATGGGAAAACGGAGTGTGCTGTCACATTGTGGGAATTGCAACTTATGTCACAAAGCAGTATGTGTGTAAATTTTGGTATGAGAAATTAACTTGAGCTGTAAACTTTCATCTGAAGCACAATTTAAAAAAAATATTGGTTATGTTTTGCTGTGTATATTCTCAATAGCAACAAAATGAATAAAATTTGGGGGGAAAAGCCAGGAGAAAATGAGCTCCTTGGAATCCAAAGGAGGCGAATTTCAGGAAGGAGATGATGGTTAATGAGTCAGTGGCACACAGAAAAGGGTGCCTCAGATAACTGCTGACTTTAGCAAGAAGGGGTGGTGGGTCAGGAGCCATGTTAAAATTGGTTGAGAAGTGAATGGGAGGGAGGGAAAGGAGACAAGGCCAGTAGGTCCCAACCTAGGGTCTGCCAACAGGTGCTGGGCTGGTTCACCTGGGGAGTTTGTCAAAAATACAGATCCCTGGAGCCAGCAGACCTGGGTTTGAGACCTAGCTCTGCTTCTTAATAGTTATGTAAACTAGGGCAAGTTTCGTACAGTTTCATTAACCGTTAACTATAAGTCATACTACCTATAATATAGGGTTCTTGAAAAGACTGAACTAGTTAATGAATGAAGCATAAAAAAAATGCATTAAACTAGAAGAAAAACTGAAAATAATTTATTATAGATTATCAGTAAATAGTTAATGTGATGTGTATTGATGAAGGAGTTGGCTCCATTTATACCATTACGTTAATCATATCAAATGATTTATGAATAGTAATGAGCTTCGAATGATATTTTCTATAAGATTTGATTTTTAGATGAACAGATACTGATGTTAAATTTTGAGGGGAAGATGTTAAGATTCACAGTGATATTAATACTGTGTTTTGAAAGAGAGGATATGCTTTTCAGACTCATTTTTCTTTAGAAATAAATAGTAAGGTCCCAGATGCAATCTAGAGCCCTGCTACTCAAAGTGAGGTGCTCAAACTTGACATTATGGTACTAAATAGCAAGTAGCTGATAGGAGATGTAGGTTACAAAAGGAAATTAGTGATTGCAAATTCTTGAACATTATTTTGGTTTTCTTTTCTTTAGGCAGAAGCTGAGGAAGACTGTCACTCTGAGTCTGTCAGAGCAGAAGATGATGAAAAGGAAAGCCCAGCTGAAACAGATCTGCAGGCATGTTTCTTAAATTGTATATTCTTCTTTCCTTGCTTTCCATGCATACACAGAGATTGGTCATAATTATGAAGATTTGTGGGTTTTTGTTTGCATTGAATTAACTTTATTTTCTTACCAGTTTATAAAATACTGAAATTATAACTATGTTTTAGATTTCTTTTTCTGTAAAAAGAAATATCAATCATTGCTGACTTGTAGCTTGATATATGGGTTTAAAGTATTCAAACCAAAGCCCATAACCTTAAAGAAAAGATTGACAGATTTGATACCTGTAAGTTTAAGATCTCTGTATATAACAAGAGGTATCATAAAGAGAAACAGTCACCCAGAAACACTGTTCACCACATATGGACAGAGGATTGATATCTTCAATATACAGAGCTTTCTTATGGGTTACTAAGAGTAACACATAATAGAAAGATATGAATGGACAGTCAGTGGAAAAAATAATATAAATGACTATTAAACATTTGAAGAAATTAGTCTCATTAGTAATGAAGAAAAGCTGTGGTTGTGCAATGGTTAAGTACTCAGCTGCTAACCAAAAGTTTGGTGCTTCGAACCCACCAGCTGCTCTGTGGAAGAAAGACCTGACTATCTGTTCCCATAAAGATTACAGCCAAGAAAACCGGATGGGACAGTTCTCTGTCACATGGGGTCCCTATGAGTTGAAATCTATTTGACAGTACCTAACAACAATAATGAAAAAAATACAAATTAAGTCTACAATGGATATTTTTAAAAAATAATCAGGTTAGTGAATAATGCTCATTGCTATCCAGGTTGTGAAGACCTGATGCAGTATACATGAAAGCATAAATTGCTGTAATTTTTCTGGAGGGTAGACTGGCAATATGTGTCAAAATGGAAAACATACATTCTCTTTTATCCAGCAATTCTGCTTCTGGAAAGTTGATCCTAAATAATGGGGAAAGTGAGTAAATTTACTTGTACAAAGATGTTTATTATGGCATTGCTTACATGGCAAAATGGAATGCAACCTGAATATATATCACTCGTATTAATTAATGGGAGTCCTGGTGGTGCAGTGGTTAAGGGTTTGGCTGCTAACCAAAAGGTTGGCAGTTCAAATCCACCAGCTGCTCCTTGGAAACCATATGGAGCAGTTCTACTCTGTTGTATAGGGTCACTGTGAGTCGGAATCAGCTCAGTGGCCACAGGTTTGGTTTGGGTTTTTGTGTTAATTAATGATGCATTCAGTGAAATACACTGCAGCCACTTAAAAGGTTGAGGTCAATTTTTATACATTGAAAAATATTCTCTGTAATTAGTTGAGTGTGTCTCACTTATTTTTTTAATTTTTTTTTTTTTTGTCTCACTTATTTAAAAAAAAAGTTGTCTTCAAGTCAACTTACTGTGACCCTATGTGCTGCAGAGTAGGCTCCATAGGGTTTTCATGGCTGGGACCTTTCAGAAGCAGATCACCAGGTCTTACTTCCAAGGAGCCTCTGAGTGGTTTCGAACTGACAACCTTTCGGTTAGAAGCTGAGCACTTAACCATTTGTACCACCCGGGGACTTACTTAACGTATAAGCTTTCTAATATTCGTTTATTTGGAATACATCATCTAGTCGATGGTGCGAGTGCTGCTAAAGATTCTGTAGATCAGAAATGTGTGTGTTGTGTGTTAGAGGAGGGAGGGTGTGAACGGTGTACAGAATGTATTGACAAGTTATTTCTAAAATTTTATATCTATGTATCTTTTAATTTGTATTTTATACGTGCTGTCTTTTTTAAGCCAAGAATAATATACACATTACTGTTAGCAGTGGCCTGCTTTGGGAAGAAGGCTATCCTGAGTTCCCTGGGAAGGCAGCTCTGAGGTGGAGATTATCATGCAGGAGGTTTATTAGGGAATTAACCCAGTCAGGTTCTCTAGATAAGCCGAACCAGCGAGATTCATAAATATATTTATAGATTTAAAAAAAAAACCAAACCCGTTGCATCGAGTTGATTCCAACTCATAGCGACCCTGTAGGACAGAGTAGAACTGCTCCGTAGGGTTTCCAAGGAGCGACTGGTGGATTTGAACTGCTGACCTTTTGGTTAGCAGTCGTCGCTCTTAACCACTGTGCTACCAGGGCTCTATATGTATAGATAGATAACCATATTTTTATGCAGATAATGCACGACTTCTCCCTTCGTTTGCCAACTGTGCCTTCCCCCCCACCGCAAAGTATTTTTCTAAGTGCCACTATGCCGATTTTGTTTTACATGTTGCTATAAAAATGTTAGCATAGCATGCTTACAAAAATACCTCACGGGGTGCGGTTGGCAAACAAACATAGAAGGTGCACGTTATTTGCATAAAAATACAGTAGATATATAGATATAAAGATACATACATAGAGATTAATTTACTTCAAGGAATTGTAAGGGGCTGGCGAGTCCAAAATCTGTAGATCAGGCAACAGACTGGAGACTACTGCAGGCTTACATCCTAACCTCCGTAGGTCAGGTGACAGGAAAAGTGAGGTGAGAATTCTGCCAAAATAATATTTTTATAGTCTAGAGGTAGAACACATCCTAGGGAAACTGTTTTTGCTCTTAATAGGTCTTCAGCTTATTAATTGATTATATTACTTGTGATTACATTACGTTAGATGTAAAGTTATTACATTACAGTATTGAAGGTGATCTGTTTTACTTAAGGTGAACTGATTTAATCTCATGTAACTACTCCATAATTAGCAACTAGACTAGTATTTGGCCAGACGACCGGGAGCTATACCCTAGCCGAGTTGACACAGACAATTAACCAATACAAGTGTGCTCTTGGAATCAACACCTGTGGAAGGAAGGGAAGGAAGCAGGAGTGGGTAGAGGGAGAGGTTAAGTTGCAATGCCATCTAAATGGAATGCTTTAGCTGATGCTGTGGGGAGTTCACAGATGGAATAACCCTTCAGAGTTGGCCTGAATTACAGTGAAAGGGCCAGGCCTTGAGCAGTCATTGGGTAGGGGTCACGTGGGAAGGTGCTGTGATCTTGCTGAGGGAGTGCTCTTAGGCTGAGGCAACAGCCAAAGAGGCTGCCCACTGAGGGCTGTTATTCAGTAACACTTCCAGCATTGGGGTGATAAGTTCTTCATTCCTGAAGGGGGATTTGGGCAGCACATCAGAGCTCACCACACTTTCTGTATTTTTAAATGATATGTATTAGAAAAACAAATCCTTTTTTAGTAAAAGAATATTTATTAAAAGAAAGACATTGGGCTCACCTGCAGAGTTTTTAGCAGCGCTCTTAATGTCTACTAGATGATTCATTCCAAATAAATATTTAAAAGCTTATGAATTCATCCCTAAGTGATGGCCTGTATTTTAATTCTAATTAAAATTTGATGTGCCAATACCATTAGCCTTTTGAGGTGTTTTGTTGTTGTGTGTTGTCTATTCCAACATCATAGTGACCCCATGTGACAGAGTAGAGCTTCCCCATAGGGTTTCCAAGGAGCAGATTGCCAGGTCTCTTCTCCCATGGAGCTGCTGGTGGGTTCAAATTGCCGACCTTTCGGTTAGCCGCCGAGCGCTTAACCGTTGTACCACCAGGGCTCCTTTTTTGAAGTATAGACAAACTTACTTTAGGCTTTGGCTTTTAGGCAAATTTTTATTATTTCTTTAAAGTTTTAAGCAGAAAATTATTTTAAAAGGTAATAGGTGTTTAAAGGGTTTTAATTTAGTAATTTAAAAAGAGTGTTTTTTGGTCTTAGAATTTCTAATAAGTATATAAATGGAAATACATGTCAGACATATTGATAAATTGCTCCAGAGTTGAGCAATTGAGTCCTAAAATACTTTTCTCCCCTTAGGCGCAACTCCAGATGTTCCGAGCTCAGTGGATGTTTGAGCTTGCCCCCGGCGTAGGCTCTAGCAGTTTAGAAACTCGACCTTGCAGAGGCTCAGCAAGAGGCTCTTTACTGAAAGCAGATACCAAAGGAAAGCAAGAACTGGCAAAAGAGGAAAAGTTAAGTATTATGGACATTGCTGCCTCAAACATGCATCTACTGAAAGTGACAGCTGATGACGGCTCACACTGCCTCACGAGCTTTAAAACTTACCAGGGAGTCTGTCTAACCATAGTCTCCCTTGTAATAAATTTTACCCCCCACGTAAAAATTTTAATTGGCATAAATAAGGAACCATTATAGTTGTTCTGTGATAATATGAGTACATAACTTGTAAAATCACTATTTTTCTCATCTGGAAGAATTTTGACAAGTATGCCAGTTTATACACCTCTCCCTCACTGCCACTGCGTCTGGCTACTTCAGATGATACTACTACTCTGCATGGCTTCTTTCCTGTGGGTGCACTATCTTCCAGCTCTTCATCACACTGTCTTCTGTCAATTTATAGACCCCTGAGATTCAGTTGGTCTCTAAAAGCTGGATGCCTCTGAATTTATTAACTGAACCCCAAAAAGGGAGGAAGAAAAGTTCAGATGTTAGTACCTTTTCCAAAAGTTTTAACTTAATGCAATATTTTATTATATTTTGAGTTGAACACATTTACAATTATTTCATTAATGTGTTATTTTCTTGGTCATCTAGTGCTGCTATAACGGAAATACCGCAAGTGGATGGCTTTAACAAAGAGAAGTTTATTCTCTCACAGTCCAGTAGGCTAGAAGTCCAGATTCAGGGCATCAGCTCCAGGGAAGTCTTTTTGTCTCTGTCGGCTCTGGAGGAAGGTCTCGGAGTCTCCCCTTGGTCTGGGAGCATCTCAGTGCAGGAACCTCAGGTCCAAAGGACGAAGTCTGCTCCCGGCAATGCTTTCTTGGTGGTGTGAGGTCCCCATGTCTCTCTGCTCCCTTCTCTGTTTCATATCTCAAAACAGATCGGCTTAAGACACTATCTAATCTTGTAGATCTTATCAGTATAACTGTCGCTAATCCATCTTATTACATCATAGCGATAGGATTTACAACCTGTAAGGAAATCACATCAGATGACAAAATGGTAGACAGTCATACAGTGCTGGGAATCATGACCCAGCCAAGGTGACAGATATTTTGGGGGGACACAATTCAATCCATGACAGTTAAATTTCCTAATTTTGGAAAGTTTTGAAAGTTCTTACACTGAAAAAATTTTGAATGCTGCCTTATCGTTCACCTCTTTCCTCATACTTCTTCATGTGAAATAGGCACAGGACACTTCCCACTTTTCATTATTCTCCTATTCCATAGAGACTGACATCCTCACATCATCAGATTGTGGGTTTTGTTTACAAATAATTTGCTATTAAGTAAGCGACATTACTGTGATAACTAAAAACTTCCAGTTTTAACTTTCTATTTTGAAATAAAATTCACAGGTACAGAGAAGTCCCCTACACCCTTTACCCAGCCTTTCCTGATGGTAGTATCTTGTATAACTGTAGTACAATATCAAAACCAGGAAATAGATGTTTTTACAATCCATAGAGCTTATTCAGATTTTCCCACTCTTACAAGCACTCATTTTTGTCTGTGTGTGTATATAGTTCTAGGCAGTTTTATCCCATGTGTAGCTTTGTGTAACCACCAGGATGATCAAGATACAAAACTGTTACATCACCACAAGGCTCCCTCATGCTGCTATACCTTTAGAGTTATACTCACCCCTCTCCACCTCCCAGTTCCTAACCCTGGCAACCACTAATCTGTTCTCCAGCTTTATGATTTTGATATTCCAAGACTGTTGTATAAATGAAATCATATATAACCATTTGAGGTTGACTTTTTAACTCAGCATAATTTGAGGTCCATCCCAGGTGTGTATATCAAGTTTTTTCCTTTTTATTGCTGAACAGTTTTCCATGATATGGGTGTTCCCCAGTTTGTTTATCCATTAACTTGTTGAAGGACATTTGGGTTGTTTCCAGTTTTTGGCTATTACAAAAGAGCTGCTGTGAACATTCATGTATAGGTTTTTGTGTGAACATAAGTTTTCATTTCTCTGGGATAAATGCCCAAGAGTGCAATTGCTGGGTTGTATGGTAAGTGCATGTTTGGTTTTAAAAAAAACTGCCAGACTGATTTCCAAAGTGGCCGTACCATTTTACGTTCCCACCAGCAATGTATGAGTGATCAGTTTCTCTGCATTTGGTGTTATCATTACTTCTTAATTTTAGCCATTCAGGTAGATGTGTAGTGATATCTCATTGTAGTTTTAATTTGCATTTCCCTAATGGCTAATGATGTTGGACATCTTTTCGTATGTGTTTACCATCTGTGTATCTTCTTTGTGAAATATCAGTTCATGTCTTTTTTAATTGAATTGCTTGTTTTTTACTGTTGAGTTCTGAGAGTTCTTTATATAATTTAAATAAAATATATGTTGGATATATGATTTTTTAGATATGTGGTTTGCAAATATTTTCTCCCAGTTTGTAGCTTGTCTTTCCTTCTCTTAACCAGGTCTTTTGCAAAGCAAAAGTTTTTAATTTTCATGAGGTCCAGTTTATCAGTTTTTGCTTTTATAGATCGTCCTTTTGTTATCATGTATAAGAACACTGCCTAGTCCTAGTTCCCAAAGGTTTTCATCTATGTTTTTTCGAAAAGTTTTACATTTAAGTCTGTGATTCATTTTGAGTTAATTTTTGTGTAAGATGAGAGGCTTAAGCCAAGGCTCATGCTTTTGCCCATGGATGTCTAATCATTCCAGCACCATTTGTTGAAAAGTATATCCTTTTGTCATCCATAATCGTTTTTATACAGATTTTCAGATTATCTTTCATGGTTTATTTTTATAGGCTCGAGAACTCTTCCTAAAAGCAGTAGAAGAAGAACAAAATGGAGCTCTCTATGAAGGTAAGAAGTCAAGGCCCAGGATCATAGTATATTTCTGAATAACAACTCTTTGTTGCTGAATATATATATATATATTTTACTAGAATGTAACTGGTATGTTCAGTCTCCGTGTATTTGGGGAAAAAAATTTTTTTAAATAAAAACTAAAAATTGTATTTCCGTATAACCTGTCTCTTTCCCAAAAATAATGCCTAGAAACATCATCATCTTGGTAGGATGAGTAAAAGAACTTTTCTCTAAGTTTTAGTATTTAGTAATTCTTCATTAATAAAGCCTTAGAAGTGTCGTTACTCATTGTAAAATAGGACATGGCCCTTTTATCGGTGAAAATTGCTTCAGAGGAGGGGAATATAAAGGAAAGGTTGAGGAACAATAGAGTTTTTTTTTTACGTTCTGATTTAGTTTTTACTAAAGGAGTACCGTTCTGCTTTGTCTCTTTTATTGACCCAGTAGAAATAGATGACAGAGTGATGGGACCGTTTACTGTATTAGGTTTATAATTATGCTTTCATTATGTGATACTAAAGTTAATAATAATTGGGGCATGGGAAAAATACTTGTACTTGAATCACTTGAAAATGCACCCCAGGATAACATTATTCAGAATTACTGTGTTTATTTAAAAGTTTCTTATAGGGATATTTTTACTCTCAGATTTTTAAAGTGCCCAATTGGTGAAGTCCCTTTGCAATCTTTATTAATTTTTGAGATTCCCATCTCCATTTAGTATACAGTGATTTACTCAGAGTAATAGAACATGGCAGAATGTATTGAATTGAATAGACTTCATCCAAGGGAAAAAGAACTAGTCAGCTTATCTAGCCCCTACTTCTACTGGTATATTTCTGTAGGGGAGATTATTAAATATTAATTGCTCTGAACCACCTGGCCAGAAGATTTCTAAAAAACAGTTCTTAAAAGGGAAATAAATAAGAGGCAGGTGGGCTAAAGGAAGTTGAATTTGAACCATAAATTCCCAAAAGATTATTCTTTTTGTTCCACCCAGTAGGAAGCATTTGATTTTCCTCAAGTCTCTGTCCACGAAAGAAAAGTTTGCTTAGAAGTGTTTTTGTTAGGGCTGCAGCAATTGCATTTTCAAAGTCCAAAGAAAGACAACCACATAAGATAATTTCTGAAAATACATACGAGGGTGAGGAAAAAACATTGGGAGGGCTAGAACAGTAAAAATACAACAGCTTAAGCTTCTGTAACATGTTAGCGTTAGAATAAAGAAAATTTATTTCTGAGCAGTAAGGTTTAGAAATTTGTTTGTTCACTGAACTGTTGTTGCATGTAGAAAAAGGGAATTTGGCTGTTTGTAAAGAAGGTTACCAAATTAACCACAGTTAAAGGTAGACAAAGGAAATGACAAAAATGTGTGGTCATAGCTAATTTAGCTTTATTTCTTCTTTTAGCCATCAAGTTTTATCGTAGGGCTATGCAACTTGTACCTGATATAGAATTCAAGATTACTTATACCCGGTCTCCAGATGGTGATGGCGTTGGAAACAGCTAGTGCGTATATCATTTGATAGACAGTAATGCATAGAGCGTGTTAAAGTTCAGCGTCTTTGCCCTGTTGACTCTTAACGTGATTATCAGATGGTGCTAATTCTTTTAAGTTATATACTGTTTAGTAGATCCTTGTTTATAAAGTTGTAGAAAATTTTTAATTAGGGAAATTTTAAGATTAAATTGTAGCAATACAAATTTTAAACATACAACAACAAATAAGGCAATGAAGGAGTTTGTAATAAAAGCAATGATTATTAAAAGAAGAAAGGACACATCTCAACTTTCTGCAACTTTTTGGAAATAGAAAGTATTAAAATGTAATTAAGCCAAAGTTAGTAAAAAATTAATAAAGGTTGAAATTGGGTGTTGGGTACATGGGATTTCATTACACTAATCTCTATTTGTGTATGTTTGAGACTTTACATATAAAAGGAGCTTTCAATTTTTTTTTTAGGGACATGTTGAACTATAACAAGACTTTGTTTATTAAGGTATGTAGGTAGAATGTTATTTAAACTATAACATTTGGTTAAAAGCACAGGTGCAGGATGTAAACATTCCTAAGAGAAATCAATGGTTTCATTATATAGATGCCACTTGCATCAAAGTCATAAATAGCAATGATGATTTTCTATGTACGAAGATCAAGAGAACATATTTTTAAGCCAATACTTTTGATGCTATTTGCAGGACAATTATAAAATTGTTCTGGCTTAATCTCTATATCCGCAAAAGCCCAATTTGCTGATATTAGAAGGGAAGGGAGGCTGTACCCATGAGAAAATGCCAGGTTCAAAATGATCAACACATAGAAAAATAGTTTTGGTAATAAGATATTAACTATATTACTATATTACCTTAAGGATCCCTGGTGGCACAGTGGTTAAGTGCTTGCTAACCAGGAGGTCAGCAATTCGAACCCTAGCTGCTCCACAGGAGAAAGATGTGGCAGTCTGCTTCTGTAAAGATTACAACCTTGGAAACCCTATGGGGCAGTTCTCCTCTGTCCTATAGGGTAGCTATGAATGGAAATCGAGTCTACGGCAGTAATATTACCTTGGTCATGAAGTAATTAACTTAACAAGTTACCTTTACCGATAGTTTATTCTTGTTGCCAATATTTTTTAACTACATATAGTGTTAACACTTAAGTTTTAGATAAGCCATATTAAAAAGCATCCCAGTGAAGTCAGTATTAATTGCCTGTTTGAACTTTTCAGCTAATGTTTGTTCACCAAATTAGATTTAACACTGTGACGTAGGTCATACTCAAATCATTTGGGCTTTTGCTAAGCCTTGTTTAATTTTGGCTAGAGTCATTTAGAGCTACCTCTTAGCCAGTTTCATAAAGAGGTGCCAGGTGCTGTTAAGATTGGTTGTACTTAATGAGAAACTTTTGTTCTGTAAACTTTCATCTAAAGTGAGAATAGCAGCACAACTGGAAGAACGTAACTGTTGTCACTGAATTGTGCATGTAGAAAATTTTGAAATGGTGTATCTTTGGCTGTGTATATTTTCACAAAAAAAAAAAGGTCGAGAAGGGACAGTGTTGACATGTGGTGGGGTTGTTAACCAATGTCATAAAACAATATGTGTACTGACTATTTAAGGAGAAACTATTTGTTGTGTAAACCTTCACTTAAAGTACAATTAAAAAAAAAGAAACCTAAAACAAAACAAAAAAGATTGGTTGTACCAAAACATTAAAGAAGCATTTCTTTTTCTCTGCTATCCCTTTATACAAACCCAAATGCTGTGAAAGTTCTTTAAAGATACAGTGACTTTTTTCTTATCAGATCTGGTTAAACCCCCAAAAAGTTTCTTTGCCTTCTTCCGTAGAATGTTTGTAGAGTCCCATTGAGGCCATCTAGCATCATCAAAACTTGCCCTTTGTTGTATCATAAAAAGCTCTTCTTGGTTTTCTAACTATTATTCTCATCCAAGCTAAAGTCTGATCATCTTTAAAGTTAACTCCAGCAAAAATGGAATGTGCAGATATTTCCTAGGATTTACACTTTTGATTATATTGGTAGATGATTTGTGGACCCTGTTAAGATTTTCCAAATTATGTTTTTTCTCTCTAAAACTAGAGTAGTAAGTTAAGGAACATCTGTTAGAAAATGCCTGGTATGTAAATACCTCAGATGACACATGTACATTTGATGTGTATCCAACTAGAATGAATTAAGTTCACGTAAAAGGATTTATCCACATAAATTATCTGCATTTGAAATTACCTTTTTCACTAACTCATGAAATTTCTACTTTATAATAAAACTAATTAGTTAAATCTCAGTACCTAATTCCAGTAGTAATTAAAATTTCTGAAGCTTTTTTCTTCAAAAAACCTGGTATCATACTTTCTTGCAAGGCACGATAAACTTATCACTTCAAATAATAAAAGTAAAGTAGTAGGAAAGTTTGCTTTTTAGATCACTTCTTTCCAAAACACTTAAAAGTTTCTAAGTTGTGTGTTTGTAGATTGAGGCACTTAATTTATCCACCTCCCATCTTTTTTCAGCATTGAAGATAATGATGATAGCAAGATGGCAGATCTTTTGTCCTACTTCCAGCAGCAACTCACATTTCAGGAGTCTGTGCTCAAACTATGTCAGCCTGAACTTGAGAGCGGTCAGACTCACATATCAGGTTTGAATTCTTGGTTATTATAACTCAGTGAGAGATACTTTAACCTTAGATTTAAAATTTTCAAACTTATCACGTCAGACTATTAGCCAGATAATTGCTGCTTTACTTCAGAATATGGTGGGAGGTCTAGTTATAATTACTGTTTGTATAAACAAATAAGCTTTTTAAAATCTGAAGTAGAGCAGGGTTTGTAGTGCAGTTGTTCAAGGATACCGTATTTTCCAGTGAACATCTAAGAGAGTGAGTCCAAGTTGCTAAGGCAGACCTAAGAAATTTGGAGAAATAGTGATATCAACCGGCATTGCAGGCAAATTGGACAGTAAGTCCTGAGATAGGCTGAATGTTTAAAAAATGAACGTATTTTCTTTTCATGTGTTAAATATTATTTAATTAGTTATGGGATTTTTAAGAACTAGAGGACAATTGACAATTTTCAAGGAGATGAAAAGTTTTCAGTGTTAACAAATGCAATATGAATCACACACAAATATATAGTAGACTTTTCTAACTTTTCATAGTTTTTATATCTTGATAGTAAAACGATCTTGAGAGGGAAAGGGTGTTTTATAAAAATAGCTTCAGGTCTGTTCTATACTAAAAAAAAAAAGTTATTTATGACTTCATGTTAGGAACCATTATTACTACTGAGTAGTTAAATACATTCATGCTGTAGCTTAGAGCGGTACTGAGGATATGATTTATAAATTTCTACAAATGGGTAAAGACATCTTCACTGAGAACGTGGCTGTTACAGTACAATGCCTTATGGGAGGGAGAGTCATTGGAAGGATGATTTTCTTTTGCAGTGCTGCCGATGGAGGTCCTCATGTATATCTTCCGATGGGTGGTGTCTAGTGACTTAGACCTCAGATCATTAGAGCAGTTGTCACTGGTGTGCAGAGGATTCTATATCTGTGCCAGGTACTTAACTTTTTTTAAATAACTCAGACAGTGGTGAAAAGGAGGATTATGATCTTTTGCCATCGGTTGTTCATTTTGATAAATAAGTGGTAATAATTTAAATTTAGATTGCATCCTGGGATGCCCTTCTAACTCAGACCTGAAGCCACTCCCAAAGCTTACCTTTCAGCCAAGGATTAGACAGGCCTATAAAACAGTAACACGTGTGAGGAAATTGCTTCTTAGATCAATCAAGTATATGAGACCAAATGGGCAACACCTGCCCCAAAGCAAAGACGAGAAGGCAGGAAGGGACAGGAAAACTGGATGAATGGAAATGAGGAACCCAGGGTGGAAAGGGGGAGACACAAGACACATTGCGGGGATTACAACCAGTATCACAAAACAATTTGTGTAAATTTTTTAATGAGAAACTAATTCGCTCTGTAAACTTTGATCTAAGGCACAATTTATAAAGAAGAAGAAAACAATTTAGATTACACTAGAATTTTCCTTTGGCCCATTAAAAATTATCGTATACTTTTAAAGTCTTAGTATCTGAGAATAATAGTAGCTTAGTATAAAATCGTTGGACACTAGCCATCTTTCGTGAGTATCTTAAAATATGCTTAGTCTTTAGTATCTAGAATATAGCTGTAATTTTTAAAATTCAGACGCATTATTTTAGATAATTAATTTCATTTGGAGTCTTCTATTTGGGGTAACATATTTGAATTGCTGGAGGTTGAACCCTTTGTTTTTGGTGATTCTATACGCTGTTTTATTTAACTATTACCTATTAAGCCCTGAGTGGATTGCCACCAACCTATTGAAATAAAGGTCTCTGGTACTGTTACTCCTTTAACTTTTTAAACTATACATGAGAAAACATTATAAGGAAGGAATTAAGAAAGAAAATTTTCAGTGATAAAACTTCTGTGTTGTAAAATAGAGCAATTACTAAAAGAAAAAAAATTTACTCATTCCAATATAAATTTGTAGTCTGGCACCCATATAAGTAGTTTCCATTTCTTCAAAACTGACTTTTTAGTTGTAGACAGAGTCAAAATTTTTTTTTTTAGCTATGTCAGAATCATGTCAATTGTCAATACGTTTTTTAACCTCATAACAAAGTCTTGTCGGTGCTTCGTTTAAAATATATCTCCAGTCTGATCATTTCACCAGTTCTACAACTACCATCCTGCTCCAGCCACCATTATGTCTGGTCTGGATTACTGCAGTGTTGTCCTACATGGTCTCCTGTTTCCACTCTTCCACCCCTAGAGTATATTCTCCATTAACCACTAGAGTGATCTTTTCAAAACGTAAATCAGATTATGTCACTCAGTCTTAGTTATCTAGTGCTGCTATAACAGAAATACCAGAAATTGATAGCTTTAACAAACAGAAATTTCCCTTATCACAGTTTAGGAGGCTAGAAGTCTGAATTCAGGGTGCCAGCTCTAGGGAAAGGTTTTATCTGTTGGCTCTGGAGGAAGGTCCTTGTCTCCTCTACTTCTGTTTCCTGGTCCCTTGGAGAGCTCCATGTGTCTTGGCATTTATCTTACCCCATCTCTCCTCTGTTCTCTTGTTTAATCTCTTTTATATCTGAAAAGATATTGACTTAAGACACACCCTAAACTGATTCTGTCTCATTAACATAACAAAGACAACCCATTCGCAAATGGAATTATAACCACAGGCATAGAGGTTAGGATTTACAACACATTTTTGGGGGACACAATTCAATCCATAACACTCCCATGCTCAAAACCCTCCAACAGCATCCATCCCACTTAAATAGCCAATCCTACCAGTGGCCTGCAAGATGCTACCTCTTCTGCTCCTTGCTCTCTCTCAAATCCTGTTGTCTACCCTTTGCTTCAACCTGTGATCCTTCTCGCTCTTTGTTGTACTCGCCAGACATACTTCTGCCGTAGGGCCTTGCAGTGCTGTGGCTTCTGCCCATCACTGTGGTCACTTTCCAGAGAACCCTTTCTTGGCCACCCTGTCTGAAATAGTCTCTGTTTACCCAGCACCATCATCACTGTCCCCTTACCCTGCTTTGTCTGTCTGTGTGTTTGCTTGTTTTTGCACTGAGCACATTACCTAAAACTTTTCTGTCTCTTTGTTGTCTTGTTTGTGTTTGCTTTCTCGTTAGTAACAGCAGGGCCTTTGCCTTGTTCATCAGTGTATGTCCCCAGGGTCCAGAACAGTGCCTGGCAAGTGCTCAGCAAATACTTGCTGAATAAAAGGTGACTGATAGCAAAAATATTTATGACTGCATACAAGGACTTAGCCTTTTATGTACAGATTGTTGTACTTTTATTACCTAGAGACCCTGAAATATGGCGTTTGGCCTGCTTGAAAGTTTGGGGCAGAGGCTGTATTAAACTCGTTCCGTACACATCCTGGAGAGAGATGTTTTTAGAAAGGCCTCGTGTTCGATTCGATGGTAAGTTGAGCAATGATTGATTTATAATGCTGATTTTGATAAATACACAATTTTAATGGACTTAAGTAATAACACATTTAAGGGAAACCACAATAAAAGTAAAGCTGGGAACGTGATAGCCATTTTAAAAGTTTTTTATTTTTTATGATTTCACTTTTTAAAAAATCATTTCTTTTTTACAGGTGTGTATATCAGCAAAACGACATACATTCGCCAAGGAGAACAGTCTCTTGATGGTTTCTATAGAGCCTGGCACCAAGTGGAATATTACAGGTACAACTGTAGTAAACTGAGTGAGTGAAAAATTCTCTCTCTCCAAGTATTAGTTAGTTAACATTTGTTCTTTGTTCTTTTTGCATTTGTGTATAAAATGGCCCTCAGTATTTTTATCATAGGAACTGTACTCAAAGAACGAACAGGTTAATATAAATTTATTTAATTCCCCCTAGCCTCTAAATCTTAAAAGTATATTTTACATTTTAGAGTTTTCCTTGTCTTTTCCTTTAGTGTACTCATTTACCTTTTCAAATAACAAATAGACTTTTATTCAGCCTTATTGTTCATTAAATGTTATTGGAAATAAGTGGACTTTTTTTTAACCACTGTGTGTTATCATTAGAGCTCACTTTTGTTTGACATTAATTAGTGCTTTAGGAAAAGCACACAGAACTAGAATAGAGCAATATTTAATCTATTTTTATTTAGTGAATGAAAAGTTCAACAGTTCCCTCTAAGGAAGATAATGAAATGTCTTTAGTTCTTTATGGCCAATTTCACAGGTTTTTCAGTCACATTTACAGTCATGTGTCACTTAACATCCACAATATGTTCTATGAAATAGGATGTTACGTGATCTGGACGTTGTGTGGACACCATATTATATACAGGCAGTCCCCAGGTTACTAACATCGGACTTACGTACAACCCATAGTTACGAACCAACCCCCGTAAAGCCTGTTATTAAAAATTAAGAGATGTACAATGGTTTGTAATAACAAACGAGTGCCTGGCAGCACAGTCGCTTTGTATACAAGAGATAGATACACGTTGCTCACAGGAAGCTGTTGTGTTTACTAAGTCCGGTTATGTCCACTGTGTCCCGTTCTCCAGTCAAGATTTCTGAATTTATGGGACCATGGATGTGTATGCAGTTGGGTGTTTCCTGAATGGACAGTATGTGGAGCGTGACTGTATTTTAATGATGTTTTGCTAATTCTTTAACCCATGGTATTTCCATTTTGATTTCACAGCTGTGAATAGGTTTACGTATTGATAAATGAGGACATGTTTTATATTTTATGTGTGTGTGGTGTTTTTTGGGGTTCTCTTTCTTTTTACACAGGTATATAAGATTCTTTCCTGATGGCCATGTGATGATGTTAACAACCCCTGAGGAGCCCCAGTCTATTGTTCCTCGTTTAAGAACTAAGAATACCAGGTATTATTTTTCTATACTTTCTTATTCAGTCCACATTTTAGATGGTTAGCCCAACACTTCCCTGGTTTTAATACTGAATGACTGAAAAAGCAATGTTGGGGGCACTTGTTAAAAATAAAGATTCATGACCTTCTCCATAGAGAATCTACTTTGGTAGATCTTTGCAGCCTTGGAATGTATGCATTGTTTACTCACATCCTAGCTAATTCTTTTTTAGGAGAGTTGAGTAAACACTGAGATAACCCATTACTTCTTGGATTACTTAAATCCATATAATAACTGGTCAGTAGACTTAGATTTAAAGTGTATTTTTTCTTTTTTAGAACTGATGCAATTCTGCTGGGCCATTATCGCTTGTCACAAGATACAGACAATCAGACCAAAGTATTTGCTGTGATAACTAAGAAAAAAGAAGAAGTGAGTATGCCATTCCCTTCTTAGTTTAAGACTCTATTCATTCAAGCATTCTTGATTAGAAAACATTTAAAAATACTACTTTATTATTTATACTATTACACAAAATGTATGTTGATTTATCTCTGAAGAGAGCTGGGGAGTTTTCTAAACTGGTTATTTTTGTTGCATTAGCTTGTTTATTTTTCTCTAAATGATTTTTTTTTTTTTTTTCTGGTTCAGTTTTTTTAATCCATGAAAATGTAAAACCAAAATTTTCTGTAAAATAACTACTAAAATTATATCCGATTCCTTTTTGCTCTTCTTGTTTTGAATCATAGAGGGTTTCCCTTGTAAATTAGCTGATACAAATAATTCTTTCACAAATATATTCTTATAGAGAACTTCAGTTTATACAGGAAATAAGCTAAAGTATGATAATTTTTTTCTCCCTGTTCTTGCCAGGAAGAAAATGCCAGAAAATACAATTACTGATATTATTACATTCTAGAGTGCATTAAACGCTCTTAACAGATTGAGGGCGGTATTTTTTTCCACAGCCTTTCTCCATGTGTACTTTTTCAGTCCTGGTTAAAAACTAGTTGTGAGGGAGTTGACATAAATACTTGCCTGTTGCTTTTAAAATTACCCTTACAGTACAGTTTTTTTAAAGATATTTTCCTTGTATTAAACCCCCCTCTCTTCCCTAGCATCATGTATATTGAGATAGTAAGGACAGGATTTCATCTCTGAGTGGTATCACCTAGTAGCCATCTGTTGCTGGCTTCTCAGGCTCTCTGGCAGACTCTTGGAACTTGGGGCAGCAGTCTGATTGGTGGAAAAAAGTCGCTGTGACTGTGACCTTGGCCGTGTGTTTCCTAAGATCAAAATTGGGGAAAGTGTGAGGCCCTAGCTGTGTAGGTTTTATCTAATAAAACAGAGTTTAGGAACTCAAATGTACACTGCCAGTTTCCTCTTTAGGATAAGATATAATGAAACCAATCATAGTGTTTACATTTTTGTATTTTCAGCAGTAGTATTTGCAGAAGTGTGACAGTGATGATCCTTTTCACATCAATTCCTACCTGTTGCCTGTTATACTATTATTGCAAATGATAAGCTATACTCTGTGCTTTTTCCGCAGCCTCCACCAAATTATCACTTTTATTCTTTAAAAAAAAATCACTGTTGCTAATAGAAAGAAGTACTAGGCTTAGAGATAGGAGACAAAAGTTTTAACTTCCATCTCTGCTACCAACTGCTGTGTAACTTTGGTTAACTCATTTGACTTCCCTGGGTCTTAAATGGGAAATACTGTGATCATATTTAACACATGAGTGGTTGTGGTTAATTGAGATGATAATGACGGGGAAAGCCTTCCGCGTTTGTATAGTACTTAATGGTTTTCAAGGCACTTTCATACACATTCCCATGTGATAGCCAAGGCACCTCTTTACTGTGTGCAGATACTCTATTACTATTGGTGTCACTCTTACGTAAGTGAGGGTTCATTACAGCTTATGAACCTTTTCCTTCACAGAAACCACTTGACTACAAATACAGGTATTTTCGTCGTGTCCCTGTACAAGAAGCAGATCAGAGTTTTCATGTGGGCCTGCAGCTGTGTTCCAGCAGCCACCAGAGGTTCAACAAACTTATCTGGATGCATCATTCTTGTCACATTACCTACAAGTAGGTGAATAGGCTAAAAATGCTAAGGTTACAGACTCAATCAGTACATCATTCACATCAGGCGTAGGAAATTCTCAGGTATGATTTGAATTCCTCTGTCAACATTGCATTACAAAGCAAAGCCACAGTGTAATGCTACTACAAACCAAGAAGATGGCCGAAGTGAAAAAGACTAAGCATAGGTTAGGAAGTGAAGCAGCTGGAGCTCGCACAGTGCCAAAGGGAATGTAATTGGTGTAACCACTTTGGAAATGAAAACAGCCTTCCATGAGTAGAATGGTACTCAGCCAACTTAAGCTGTCCAAGCATCACTTATTTAAGGCATTTATAAAATACCAGCTCATTTTTCTTCTCTAGTGTTTCAGTCTTAACATTTTTTACTTTACTTCCACTTGATGAGACTCAGGGATTGCATACTGATTTTAATAAATTTATAATTAGGGAAGTGAGTATGGTAAAAATGTAATCTCATATGTTCCAAAACCAAATATATTAGGTGGTTCCTTTTTAAAACTCTTTGGTCTATGAGATAGGATTTACCTGTATGAAACAATGACCAAGGAATGTGAGTGAGAAAGGAGGAGTATACAAATAAGTAAAATAAGAAAGGAATTGGGGAAGTGAAATATCAGTTAGCATGGATATTGAAGTTAGCTGTTAGGTTTGAAAGAATATTGGTGTTTGACTGAGAGCTCTTTGTTCCCATTGAACCCAGAATTCTGAGAGACAGGTTTTGAGGTCAGCTTCCATAACCTACTTCACAACCTTGAACACATTGTTCAAAACTTTCTTGGTCACGTTTCTACCTTACAAATCACTTTTCCCCACTCACTTGGAAGGTCCTGACATCTGAGAAAGAAGCTTTCTTTCTTCTCAGGCTTACCTGCCAGTCCTGTTGTCTGCTTTTTGTTTGTTTCTGGTGCAGTGGAATTCTTTTCCCTTTTTAAAGAAAGAAGCCATATTCAGAAGTAGAACAAAGCAAATGGATAATAGCTATAGTTCATGCATAACCAATTAGGAAAGCATTATGTTATCATGTTCTCGGAGGAAAAAAGGACATTATGATTAGACGTCATTTGTAGCTGCTAGTGATTGCATTGACTTCTGGAAGTGTTCATAAAGTCATTTGAATTTTCTGTATTTATTTCTCTATTTGGGAAAAAGATTAAGTAAAGGCTTTGATAGTATAATTCATCACCAGCTTCTGCACTGCCTCTAATTATGCTATTGATGATGCGACCAGGAAATTATTAAACTGTATTCTAGGAATAGAATAAGAAGCCCTGGAGGCACAGGGATTAAGGTGGGCTGCTAACTGAAAGGTCGGAGGTTTGAACCCACCAGCCACTCCATGTGGGAGAAAAATGTGGCAGTCTGCTTCCGTAAAGCTTACAGCCTTGGAAACCCTCTGGGGCATTTCTACTCTGTCCAGTTCTATTCTGTCCTATAGGGGTGCTATGAGTTGGAATCAACTTGACAGCAACGGGTTTTCTGTATCCTAGGAATATAATTGGTATAGTCTTTCTGAAACACATTTTGACAAGGGTCTTAAAAAAGTCTATAAATTTTGGCTTAGAAATTTCACTTTCAGGAGTCTGTTTGGAGGGCATAATAAAAAAAAATCACAACATTATTTTCAGTTGCCAAATATTGGAAGCAACCTAAATTTCCAAAAGGAGGAATAATTAAGTAGATTGTGGTATAAACAGACAGTGAAATATTATTCTTCGTGTCTGAAGAATATTTAATCGATGTGGTGAAATGCACATGCCATAATGTGAAGTGAAAAAAGCAGGGTTACTGATAGAGTATGATCTTAGTAGCAAAGCTGGATAAGAGATTCAAGTGCTCGGAAGGAACGCTGAGGAGTTCCTGGGTGACACAAGCAGTTAAGTGCTTGGCTGCTAAACAAAAGGTTGGAGGTTTGAGTCCACCCAGGGGTACCTTGTAAGAAATGCTTGGCAACCCACTTCCGAAAATCAGCTATTAAGAACCCTACAGAGTACAGTTCTATTCTGACACAAATGGGGCCGCCATAAATTGGAATAGACTCATTATATCTTTATAAATTTTACATTTTTTTTTTTTACAAATAATGTTTATATTATTTAGGATTTACTAAGATAAGTTAAAGATAAAAGACTAAAGCATAAAATAACGTGCTCCCAAAAGAAACAATGCAAGGATTTTCAGTGAGTAGATATTTCTGTGTAGCTAGTACTTCTGTTTCATTCCAGATCAACGGGTGAGACTGCAGTCACTGCTTTTGAGATTGACAAGATGTACACCCCCTTGTTCTTCGCCAGAGTGAGGAGCTATACCGCGTTCTCAGAAAGGCCTCTGTAGAGCTTCGCTTCCAGTCCTCTGTTACTGTTGCATGAATAAAAGTACATAGAGCAAAAGCACCTAAGTTATAAATGTACAGATATATGTATATATATGGAGTTGGAACTTATTTTAAATTGTTGGGGTTCTTTTAAGAAGAGTCTAAATTGATTATTTTTTTTATTTAAAGGGATAGTTAATTCTTGGGGTGTTTTGTTTTAAAATTAAGATTATAAGTTGTTTAAGTACATTTATGTTGGGAAAACCTTAATATGAGGTGTAAATCATGCCCTTTTTCAAGCAGATTTATGAGCAGACTTCTATCGAGTAAGTCTTCTACCTGACTGTCCTAATATTTAAACACATCAGGGAAAAGCTCCACTGGATAAACATTTATCTCACGCATGACACTGCACTCAAGGCTCAAAATGTGAAAACCTGCTCTGCATTGGTTTGAAACTGTTTGACCAATAAAAATCATAAATAAATGTTTTCTTTCAAGACAATATATTTGGGTGGCCTTTTAAAGATGTCGGAATAGTTAAAAGATAATCAGTCCTAGAGTAGCCAGTGAAGGCTTAATAATCATTGTGTCATTTCATCATTGGTCCTCATATGCAGCCGCACATTACAGATACCTACACTCCAACCTCATCTAGGCGTCTTGCAAGTGTATAGCATTAAGTGGGAAAGAGTGAATCACTCAGGACTAGAACTCTACAGCAAGATCAACTGACTTGGTCATCTGTGTTCATAAAAGAACAGTAGAGGATTGTTTAAACCATGACTCAGGTCTCATTCCAAGATGAAAGCTGGCAGAGAACCAGCCACCCAGTAAACTGCATGTTACCTTTTCTCTTAAAGGAGCCCTATCACCCTTAGTAACAGTATGATTACGTTGCATTTAATTTCAAAGTTCGTGTCTGGCAAACCTCTACCAAATTCAGATTTGGTGATTCAAATACAGCCGTACTGGGCAGTGTTTGTTTTGTTGTACATAGGGTCTCTATGAGTCAGGATCTGCTCAACAGCACCTAACAACAACAAATATAGCCAGAGTCGAGTACTCATGTACTTTGAGAAATCAACATCTGCAGCCACTGTTGCTTTCAAGTTTGAATTGACATTAAAAGACACTTTGTAAGTTCCCACAATACAATATGGGATCAAAAAAAATCCATCAAGTCAATTCAAACTCATGAAATGGGATAAGCCTTTTAAAAAGCTGATACATGTGACTATGTTAAAGATGAAACCCACATATTCAGTACTTGTTCACAAAGAAGAGTTCTACTTAGGTTGGCATTTTGCAACAGTTGAGAAATGACGATGTGTTTCTCAAGTTGGAAAAAAGGGAGAAAGAAGCAATGTACCTAAAATAAGGCAGCTTTTCATGGTATGACTTTATTTGTGAAATAAAACATCTGGTTAGAACATAATCAAATATAGCTATAAAAGTATATTCGTAAAGAGTGGAATTTGGGGATTCTCTTCTGTTTTGCCACTCATCCCTAGATTAGGTGATATGTTATAGACAACCAGTAGATACTAAATTCAAATTTAATTGCTCCTTTGGGACCACTGAAGCACCTTTCACTTAAATTTATTTTGGAGCTAGAAATAATTTTTTCTGATTGTATTTTCTGTATGTTTAAAAATACTGTGTTTTTTTAAAAACCACAAAAGCAATATACATTTATTATAAGAGAATTAGAATATACAGAGAAGCAAAAAATAAATGGTAAAATTAAGTAATCCTAATACCCAAAGATAACTAGTTATCGAGAAGGAATTTTTTGCTGTGCAACATTTTCCCCATAATGTTCTCTGCAAACCTTGCCACAAAAACTTGTAACTTCATAAATGTCCCTCCCATGTTCTATTTGGTCACGACAGATGCCAATACTGTTAATAGCTGACAGGGTGGTATCTAGACTAACTCTTAAACAAAAAAATTTCCAGAAATTATGTTTCATATTCTGCTTGAACTGCCTGTGACCAAAATGTTCTCATAGTGAATCTGACCTAAGCACCAGCGTGTGGAATCACCACCTCAGCCTCTATCAGACAATCCCCAAAAAGTTAAACTGTTAAAAACACTAAAATAATAATAACTTACATGTTAAGTGCAGGGCAAGAGGCTTTGTTTATAGGAATTATCTCATTCAATGCTCACAATATATAGGTATTACTGTCCTTGTTTTTATAAATAAGAAAATTGAGATTAAGAAGGTTAAAATAAACGTGCCCACGGTCACTCTGGTTAGTGGTGAAGCAAGGCTGACTTCAAAACCCTTGCTGATAGCCAGAGCTAGTAATGAAGGCCAGTTATAAAGGACTTTGCATCAAAACTCCAATATGACCACTCTGACAGGGATCACAATAGAAGGTCCTGAGCAGAATGGGAGAAAAACATAGAACACAATTCAATTTCAGAAAAAAAGACCACACTTATGATCTGACAGTGACCAGAGGAACCCCAGAGACTATGGCCACTGGACGCCCTTGTAACTCAGAACTGAAGCCACTCCTGAAGTCCACCTTTCAGCCAAAGATTAGATCAAAAAAACCAAACCCATTGCTGTCAAGTCAATTCCAACTAATAGCGACCCAATAAGACAGAAACAATATCACCCGTGAGTAATGTGCTCCTTTAAAAAATCATCTATTTGAGACCAAAAGGTCAAAAACTAAAGCAAAGATGAGAAGGTAAGGGGGCAGAGAAACTAGATTACTGGAAGTGGTCCAACTAGAATGGAATGAATGAGAATGATAGCGCATTGTGGAAAACATAACCAATATCACTGAATAATTTGTGTAGAAATTGTTAAATGGGAACCTAATTTGCTGTATAAATTTTCACCTTCAACACAAATATTATTAAAAAAAAAATGTTACTTTACAGAAATAGAAAAATCCTCAACTTTATATGGAATGGTAAGAGGCCTCAGATAGCTAAAGCAGTGTTGAAAGAAGAAAAAGGAAGAAGACTTAACACTTTCTGATTTTAAAACATACTGTACAGCTACAGTAACCAAAACAACCTGGTACTGGTATAATTAAATAGACACATAGACCAATGAAATTGATACAGTGCCAGAAGATAAGCCCCTCAGGTTTAAAGGCATTCAATACAACTGAGGAAGAGCTGCCTCCTCAAAGTAGAGTTGACTTTAATGATGTGGATGGAGTCAACCTTCTTTTGCTGATGTGGCACAACTCAAGCTGAGAAGAAATGGCTGCAAACATCCATTAATAATTGGAACGTGGAATATACAAAGAATCTAGGAAAATCAGAAGTTGTCAAAAATGAAGTGGAATGCATAAAGTTCTATATCCTAGGCATTAGTGAGCAAAAATGGACTGGTATGGGCCATTTTGAATCAGACAATCGTGTAGTCTACTGTGCTGGGAATGACAGCTTGAAGAGGAATGGCATTGTATTCATTGTCAAAAAGAACATTTCAAGATTTATCCTGAAGTACAACGTTTTCGGTGATAGGATAATATCTATATGCCTGCAAGGAAGAACAGTTAATACGACTATCATTCAAATTTATGCACCAACCACAAGGGCCAAAGATGAAGAAATTGAAGATTTTTACCAACTTCTGCCATCTGAAATTGATCAAACATGCAATCAAGATGCATTGATATTTACAAGCCTTCTGAAAAAAAAAAAGATGCATTGATAATTACTAGTGATCGGACTGTGAAAGTTGGAAACAAAGAAGAATCAGTAGCTGGAAAATATGGCCTTAATGATAGAAAGGAAGCTGGAGATGGCATGATAGAATTTTACAAGAACAAGAACTTATTCATTGCAAATACCTGTTTTCAACAACATAAACGGTGACTATACACATGGACCTCACTGGATGGAATACACAGGAATCAAGTCAACTACTTCTGTGGAAAGAGACAATGGAGAAGCTCAATATCAGTCAGAACAAGGCCAAGGGCCACCTACAGAACAGGCCATCAATTGCTCATGTGCAGGTTCAAGTTGATGCTGAAGAAAATTAAAACAAGTCCACGAGAGCCAAAGTATGACCTTGAGTATATCCCACCTGAATTTAGAGACCATCTCAAGAACAGATTTGACACATTGAACACTAATGACTGAAGACCAGACAAGTTGTGGGATGACATCAAAGATACCATACATGAAGAAATCAAAAGGTCATTAAAAAGACAGGAAAGAAAGAAAAGACCAAAATGGATGTCAGAAGAGACTCTGAAACTTTCTGTTGAACATAGAGCACCTAAGTGAATGGAAGAAATGAAGTAAAAGAGCTGAACAGAAGATTTCCAAGGGCAGCTCGAGAAGATAAAGTATTATAATGAAATGTACAAAAACCTGGAGTTAAAAAACCAAAAGGGAAGAGCATACTCAGCATTTCTCAAGCTGAAAGAACTGAAGAAAAACACTCAAGCCTTCAGTTGCAACGTTGAAGGATTCTATGGGCAAAATATTGAACAACACAGGAAACATCAAAAGAGGATGGAAGGATGAAAAAAACCAAAGACACAAGGAAAATATTAGTCCAAAGGACTAATGGACTACATAAAACACAGCCACCACCAGCCTGAGCACAGAAGAACTAGATGGTGCCCAGTTACTACCACTGATGACTCTGACAAGGATCACAATCGAGGGTCCCAGACAGACCAGAAGAAAAATGCAGAACAAAATTCAAATTCACAAAAAAAGACCAGACTTACTGGTCTGACAGAGACTAAATGAACCCTCGAGACTATGGCCCCCAGACACCCTGCTAACCCAGAACATACGCCACTCCCAAGTCCACCTATCAGCCAAAGATCAGGCGGGCCTATAAAAAATAACACACATGAGGGACATGCTTCTCAATTCAATCAAGTATATGAAACCAAATGGGAAACACTGGCCCAAAAACAGACAACAAGGCAGGAAGGGACAGAAGAACTGGACAAATGGGCATGGGGAACCCAGGGTGGAAAGAGAAAGGGGGAGAGTGCTGACACATTGCAAGGATTGCAATCAATGTCAAAAAACATGTCGTGTATAAATTTTTGAATGAGAAACTAATTTACACTGTAAACTTTCACCTAAAATAATAAAATTTTTAAAAGACGAGGTTTTTTTGTTTGTTTGTTTTTTTAAGAGTTCATGCAATTTTCCAGTTGGTTGAAGTTGATTTTACTTGGTCTGAATATTTCTCAAAAAGAAAGTCCAGTGATTTGCCATTATATGCAACAAAGCTGTTTGTATTTCCAAATGCACATAAAAGAGAAAGCAACTGTTATATTTCATCAGTGAAGAAATCTATCAATATGTGGAGTACAAATAACCATTCATTTGTATAATTAAAAACACAGATGAAATAAAATGTCTCTTAATTTCTAGAAAGTTGTTTCTGCAGCCAAATGTATTTAAGGAAATACTATTCATATTTGGTAAATATAAATGAATATGATACAATTATTTCTACTTTCAAAATGTAATTACTCTGTTGAAAGTAGATGCTCAAGTGCTTTTTATCTTAGTAGAATCATTGATTTGGATTGAAATATATTCTTAAGCTGGTATTAAATTGAACATAACTTCTTTAAATATATCCAACTTCTGTTTTACCAAAGTAAAATACTTTCCGTGTCATTCTTCAAACACCATAATTAACATGTTGAATCAATAGATAATAAAATTTTAAAAATAAAAAGGGGCGGGGCCAAGATGACAGAGTAGTCAGACACTTCTGGTGGTCCCTCTTACAACGAAGACCTGAAAAAACAACTGAATCGACTATATATGACAGTCTAGGAGCCCTAAACATCAAATGTAAAGTTGAAGAATCGGACTGAGTGACAGGGGGAAGGAGAGATGGTTCAGAAGCAGGAAGGAGTTTCCAGACCTGACCTGGCAGGAGCCAGAGCCCTTCAGGCTGGATCAGCTTGTGTGCACAGTGAGGCAAGTGGCACTTGGGAGCAGTTTTCCACATCGGGAGAGACCCAGCGGCAGAGAGTCTACTCGGCCACCCAGAACCAGTGAGAAGCAGTGCTTGATCAGTGAAAGATAAGTACTTGCATCTGGCCTACCGCACGGATCAAAAACACCCGTGTTAGGGAAAAACCTCTCTCCAATTTACCTCCCCCTCCCCCCTCTCTGTACTGGGCCCCAGGCTGGCTTCAGCGATTGCCGAGTTCCCTGGGCCAGAAGTAGGACTTGTCACACATCCTGAGCCATTCTCCTGGCCTTGGAGAGGGAACAAATTAACAAACGGGAAAAAATAATCTGCCAGATCCCCTATGCCAGGAACTCAGGGTAGGCACAGTTCCTTGGCCTAGGCACAGGCATAAGGGGTCCACAGACTTTGAGTGCCTTTCACTCCTACATAGACTTATGTGGGCCCATTTCAACAGCATAGGCCCTCATTACCACAGTACGACAGGCTGTATACCTGAAGTCTAACCTGAACTGTTTCACCTGTGTAGTGACATGTTCGTGATATTTGACACTGTTCTGCCCATTAAGCAGGGTCTTCACCTACCCACATCAGGGGCTTGAGGACTGGTGGCTCCACGCATGTCACCTAGCCTCCTGCAACAGGGTCCAAGAATAAGTGGTTCCCCCCAATCCTTACAGCCAATAGCATTGGGTGCTCATAGTCTGGCTGTAAAACCTACCCACCTACGTGCTCTAGGGAACAGGGAGATGCTTTCCTCCCAGATACTTGGGGCAGCTGTCAGCCCCCTGCCTTGCTCAGTGCGTGACCACCTACTGCAGCCAGATACGTGAGCCTACACCTGTCACCCATGCTAGTCTAGGACTGTAGGTGAGAGACTGCACCACACACTTGGTTACCGACTACATGGACACCTGAGCTGAATCCATGCAATAAAAGTAAACTCCTGGGCTCACATACTTAGGAACAGATCTAACCACCTGGTTTCAGGATGTCACAGCTTCAAAGGTGCCAATAATCAAAGTAGCTCACATGAGCAGCCCATTTGGGCATATCAAAACAAAACAAGAAGCTAGGACAAAGTAAGCAAACATAAAATAAATAAATATAATAACTTATCGATGGCTCAGAGACAACATTCAATATCAAATCACATAAAGAGGCAGACCATGATGGCTTTGGCAAGCTCCCAAAATAGAGAATCAAAAAAATTTCCGGAGGAAGAGAATTTCTTGGAATTACCAGAGGCAGAATACAAAAGATTAACATACACAACTCTTCAAGAGATCAGGAAGGAAATGAGGCAAAATGCAGACCAAGCTAGGGAACACACAGACAAAGCAATAGAGGATCTCAAGAAGGTTATTCAAGGGCATAATGGCAAATTTAATAGGCTGCATAAATCCATAGAGAGACAGCAATCAGAAATCCAGAAGATTAACAGTAAAATTTCAGAATTAGACAACTCAATAGAAAGTCATAGTAGCAGAATTGAGGCAATAGAAGTCAGAATTAGTAAGACTGAAAATAAAGCACTTGACACCAACTTATATGAGGAAAAATCAGATAAAAGGATTTTAAAAAATGAAGAAAACCTAAGAATTATGTGGGATTCTATCAAGAGGAATAACCTATGAGTGACTGGAGTACCAGAACGGGGCAGGGTGCGGGGGGAAGATAACAGAAAATACAGAGAGAATTGTTGAAGATTTCTTGGCAGAAAACTTCCCTGATATCATGACAGAGGAGAAGATGTCTCTCCAAGATGCTCATTGAACCCCATAAAAGGTAAATCCCAAAAGAAAGTCACCAAGACATATTATAATGAAACTTGCCAAAACCAAAGATAAAGAGAGAATTTTAAGAGGAGCTAGGGATAAACGAAAAGTCATCTACAAAGGAGAGTCAATAAAACTAAGCTCAGACTACTCAGCAGAAACCATGCAGGCAAGAAGGCAATGGGATGACATATATCAAGTCTTGAAGGAAAAAAATTGCCAGCCAAGAATTATATATCCAGCAAAACGTCTCTCAAATATGATGGTGAAATTAGGGCATTTCGAGATAAACAGAAGTTTAGGGAATTTGCAAAAACCAAACCAAAATTATAAGAAATACTAAAGGGAGTCCTCTGATTAGAAAATCAATAACGTAACAACGCAGGACTAGAACACAGGACAGAGGAAGCAGATATCAACCAAGATAAGGAAGTCACAAAAATAAATCAAAGCTAAAACACTGAAAATAGGGAAATAGTGATGTCAATGTGTAAAAGATGACAACATTAAAACAAAAAGAGGGACTAAATAATGTAGACATAGATTTTTCATATGGAGAAGAAGTCAAGGCAATATAAAGAAATAAAAGACTGGTTTAAACTTAGAAAAATAGGGGTAAATATTAAGGGAACCACAAAGGAAACTAACAATCCTACACATCAAAATAAAAAACAAGAAAAACATAAAGACCCAGCAAATACAAAATCAACAACAATGAAAAAGATGAAAAGAAAATACATAAAGAAAAATGACTCAGCACAGAAAATTAAGTGGAACAAAGAAACTGTCAACAACACACAAAAAAAGACATCAAAATGACAGCACAAACTCATACCTATCAATAATTATGCTGAATGTAAATGGACTAAATGCACCAATAGACAGTGGCAGAACTGGATAAAAAAAAAAACACAATCCGTCTGTATGCTACCTACAAGAGACACACTTTAGACTTAAAGACACACACAAACTAAAACTCAAAGGATGGAAAAAAATATATAGCAAGGAAACAACAATCAAAAAAGAGCAGGAGTGGCAGTATTAATCTCTGACAAAACAGACGTTAAAGTAAAATCCACCACAAAAGATAATGAAGGACACTATATAATGATTAAAGGATCAGTACACCAGGAGGACATAAGTATAATAATTATTTACACACCCGACGACAGGGTTCCAAAATACATAAACTCTAACAGCATTGAAAAGAGAGATAGACAGCCTCCACAATAATAGTAGGAGACTTCAACACACCGCTTTCGGTGAAGGATGGAACATCCAGAAAGAAGCTCAATAAAGACACAGAAGTTCTAAATGCTACAATCAACCAACTTGATCTAGTAGACATTTACCGAACACTCCACCCAACAGCAGCCAAATATGCTTTCTTTTCTAATGCACATGGAATATTCTCCATAATAGACTACATATTAGGTTGTAAAGCAAGCCCTAACAAAATCCAAAGCATCCAAATATTACAAAGCATCTTTTCTGACCATAAAGCCATAAAAGTAGAAATCAACAACAGAAAAAGCAAGGAAAAAAA
>NW_004444151.1:3759646-3760831 GCF_000243295.1 Trichechus manatus latirostris
CCCAAAGTCTGTTAATTGGAGAAAAGACAGTCTCTTTAATAAATGGTGCTGGCATAACTGGATATCCATCTGCAAAAAACTGAAACAAGACCCATACCTCACACCGTGCACAAAAACTGACTCAAAATGGATCAAAGACATAAATATAAAATCAAAAATGATAAAGATCATGGCAAAAAAAAATAGGGACAACGCTAGGAGCCCTAATGCATGGCATAAACACAATACGAACCATAAGTAACAATGCACAAACACCAGAAGAGAAACTAGATAACTGGGAGCTCCTAAAAATCACTTATGCTCATCAAAAGACTTCACCAAAAGAGTAAAAAAACAACCTAAAGCCTGGGAAAAATTTTTTGGCTACGATAAATCTGATCAGCATCTAATCTCTAAAATCTACAAGATACTGCAAAATCTCAACAACAAAAAGACAAATAGCCCAATTAAAAAATGGGCAAAAGATATGAACAGGCACTTCACCAAAGACATTCAGGTGGTTAACAGACACATGAGGAAATTCTCACGATCATTAGCTATTAGAGAAATGCAAATCAAAACTACAATGAGCTCTCAAGCTCGACGTTTCGCTGGTGGGTATCCACACTGGGTCAACCTGCGTATCGAGAAGTGTTATTTCTGTTCAGGGCCCATCTACCCGGGCCACAGCGCAATATTTGTCCGCAATGACTGCAAGGTGCTCAGATTCTCTAAGTCCAAATGTCATAAAAACTTTAAAAAGAAGCGCAATCCTCGCAAGGTCAGGTGAACTAAAGCATTCTGGAAAGCAGCTGGTAAAGAACTTACAGTGGATAATTCATTTGAATTTGAAAAACGGAGAAGTGAACCTGTCAAATACCAGTGAGAGCTATGGAATAAAACTATTGAAGCAATGAAGAGAGTTGAAGAGATCAAACAGAAGGGCCAGGCTACATTTATAATGAACAGGTTAAAGAAAAATAAAGAGCTACAGAAAGTTCAGGACATCAAAGAAGTCAAGCAAAACATCCATCTCCAAATATTGTATGAGACCTGTATCGTAAAAACCCATGAAAAATGTAACAATCTTTGTTGGTTACCAGGGATGGGAGGGGTGGGGGGGGGAATACTAAATAGGCAATAGATAAGTGGTATCTTGGGTGAAAGGTGAGACAGTACACAATACAGGGGAAACTAGCACAACTT
>NW_004444151.1:3761819-3763607 GCF_000243295.1 Trichechus manatus latirostris
AAACGTTGAGAAGTTAAAGGGTTGATATGTTGTGGGGTTGTTAACCAATGTCATAAAACAATATGTGTACTACTGTTTCATTAGAAACTATTTGTTCTGTAAGCCTTCACCTGAAGTACAATTAAAAAAAAAATAAAAAAAAACTCACTGTCTGTAACCATTTCTAGATGTGCATTTAAAAACTCCTTTGAAGACTTGGAACTTCTAAATGATTGATTTATTTTTTACATAAGGTCGCTCAAAGGTGATTAAAAGTACATGTCTCTTACATTACTGTCTGTAAAACATCAGATGTTATGGATGTTTGATTATATCTCAGTGTTAAATCTTCACTGATAGATATACTTATGTAAATCACAAAAATTCTGTTTGTAATTACAGAAGTGAATTGTGAGCATAAAATGGTCTATATTTGGATAATGGCACTACGCAGCATTTCCGTAGTGACAAAATTCATGGCTAATGATATAGAAAATAAAATTTTCTTTGCAGTAAATTACTCCCTTTATTAACGATATGGAAGGGGGATACAACAAGGAACTGACAAGTCTATATGAAAATTGGCCTCATATGATATCTTTTATTTTGTTTTCAGGATCTCCCATTTAGGTTTAATAGCAGCTTAGAAGACAATAGTGGCCTTGTAGATGGAAGCCTAATTATGCTGAACTGTTCTGACTTTGTTTAACTTTCTGCTAGCCAGTTGTGGAAGTTGGAGGTGAGAGCTGAACAGAAATGGCGCTAAATTCCATTAATTTCCACACTAGAATATTCAGTTCTAACTTGACATTCCTGGTAGAACAAGCTTTATTTTTCCAGCTTGGCATTGAGTTAGAAGCAGAGGGATCCCACTGTCTTTTAAAATTTATTGGGTGGTTTTCTTTAAAAAAGCTTATAACTGTTTTTGGAAAATAGAATTTATGTGTAGAGTGTCCATTATTTGCACATAAAATGAAATAATTTCTAAAGTAGGTGCCTACATATTGCTTAAAAGTACTAAACAAAGCTGTGCAGTATCTATTACTTGAGAGGAAATAGCTTCCCCCATACATAGTACATGAGTAAGCTATATTTAATTAAAGAGAAGTACAGGTAGTCCCCGACTCACGGTGTTCCAGCAACTCTGTCGTGACTTGGTTCTGATGTAAGTTGAATACCTCTTTTTTTTTTCCCCTCAGTTTTCATTATTATTGTCTTTTATTGTCAGTATCTGATCTTTGAACACCTGGGAGTGAACATCTGAGAATAGTAACATCAGCAAATTATGTGCTGCAACATTGTATGTAGTACATATAACTAACAATAATACGTACAGAAACAAAAACAGTCGTAAGCATGGTTCATTGTAACTCAAATATGTCGTAAGCTGAGGACTACCTGTATGTACTTAATACTTCATGTTTCTACGTTTTTACGTTGCTCACAACTTGAAATATATTAAGAATATTAAGTTAAAAAAAAAAAAAACTACAATGAGAATCTCACCCCAGCAAGGCTAACATTAATCCAAAAAACACAAAATAATAAATGTTGGAGAGGTAGTGGAGAGACTGGAATACTTAAACACTGTTGGTGGGAATGTAAAACCACTTTGGAAATCGATTTGGCGCTTCCTTAAAATGCTAGAAATAGAAGTACCATACCATCCAGCTATCCCACTCCTTGGAATATATCCTAGAGAAATAAGAGCCGTCACACGAATAGATATATGCACACTCATGTTCATTGCAGCACTGTTCACAATAGCAAAAAGATGGAAACAACCTAGGTGCCCATCATTGGATGAGT
>NW_004444151.1:3763916-3767658 GCF_000243295.1 Trichechus manatus latirostris
GGTGAAGGGAAGGACAGCACACACTACAGGGGAAGTCAGCACAACTGGACTAAACCAAAGCTAAGAAGTTTCCTGAATACAGTCAAACACTGCAAGGGACAGAGTAACAGGGGCAAGGGTCTGGGGACCATGCTGTGAGGGGACATCTAGGTCTACTGGCATAACAAAGTTTATTAAGAAAATGTTCTGCATCCTACTATGGTGAGTGGCGTCTGGGGTCTTAAAAGTTAGCAAGCGGCCAACTAAGATGCATCAATTGTTCCCAACTCACCTGGAGTAAAGGAGAATGAAGTACACAAGGAAAGTATTAGCCCAAGAGACAAAAAGTCCACATCAACCAGAGACTGCATCAGCCAGAGACCAGAAGAACTAGTGGTGCCTGGCTACCACCAATGACCACCCTGACAGGGGACATAACAGAGAGTCCCTGATGGAGCAGGAGAAAAGTGGGGTGCAGAACTCAAATTCTAGAAAAAAGACCTAATGATCTGACTGAGACTGGAGGAACCCCAGAGAGCATGGCCCCCAGACTCTCTGTCGACCCAGAACTAAAACCATTCCCGAGGCCAATTCTTCAGACAAAGATTAGACTGGACTATGTGTGCTTCTTAGCTCAAGTAGATTCATGAGACTATACAGGCAGTTCCTGTCCGGAGGTGAGATGAGAAGGCAGAGAGTGTCAGGAGCTGGTTGAATGGACACAGGAAATCAGGGATGGAAAGGAGGAGTGTGCTGTCACAGTACAGGGAAGCAACTAGGGTCACATAACAATGTATGTATAAATTTTTGTATGAGAGACTAACTTGAATTGTAAACTTTCACTTCAAGTACAACAATTTAAAAAAAAAGATGTAAGGAATACACAAAGTCACTATACCAAAAAGAATTGGTTGGTATTCAACCATTTCAGGAGGTGGCATATGATCAAGAACCGATAGTACAAAAAGGAAGAAGTCCAAACTGCATTGAATGCTTTGGTGAAAAACAAGGTTCCAGGAATTGATGGAATACTGAGATGTTTCAACAAACGGATGCAGGACTGGAAGTGCTCTGTCATCTATGCCAAAAAATTTGGAAGACAGCTACCTGGTCAACTGACTGGAAGAGATCTGTATTTGTGCCCATTTAGAAAGGTGATCCAACAGATAGCAGAAATTTTTGAACACTATCATTAATACACACACAAGTAAAATTTTGCTGAAGATAATTCAAAAGTAGTTGCATCAGTAGCTCCATCAGTACATCAACAGGGAACTGCCAGAAATTGAATCTGGATTCAGAAGAGGATGTGGAACCAGGGATATCATTGCTGACGTCAGATCGATCTTGACTGAAACCAGAGAATACCAGAAAGATGTTTACCTGTGTTTTATTGACTATGCAAAGACATTTGACTGTTTGGATCATATCAAATTATGGATGCTATTGTGAAGAATGAGAATTTCAGAACACCTAATTGTGCTTATGTGGAACCTGTACATAGACCAAGAGGCAATTGTTTGAACAGAACAAGGGGATACTGCTTGGTTTAAAATCAGGAAAGGTGTGAATCAGGGTTGTATCCTTTCACCATACTTATTCAATCTGTATGCTGAGCAAATAATCTGAGAAGCTGGAGTATATGAAGAAGAAGAATGCAGCATCAGGGTTGGAGGAAGCCTCATTATATGCAGATGTGATAGGCAGACGACACAACCTTGCTTATTGAAAGTGAAGAGGGCTTGAAGCACTTACTGATGAAGATCAAAGACTATAGCCTTCAGTATGGATTACACCTCAACATAAAACAAAATCCTCACATCTGGACCAATAAGCAACATCATGAAAAAAGGAGAAAAGACTGAAGCTGTCAAAGATTTCATTTTACTTGGATCCACAATCAATGCCCATGCAAGCAGCAGTTAAGAAATCAAACCCCAACCATGGTCTCGCGGAACATCTAGCTCAACTGGCATAACACAGTTTATAAAGACAATATTCTACATTCTACCTTGGTGAGTAGCACCTGGGTTCTTAAAAGCCTGTGAGCAGCCATCTAAGATACTCCACTGGTCTTACCCCTTCCAGAGCAAGGGAGAATCAACAGAACAGGATACAGGGAAAAGATTAGTCCAAAGGACTAATGGACCACAGCTACCAAGGCCTCCACCGGACTGAGTTCAGTACAGTAGATGGTGCCTGGCTACTACCACTCACTGCTCTGACTGGGATCAAAACAGAGGGTTCTAGACAGAGCTGGAGAAGGATGTAGAACAAAATTCTAACACACAAAAAAAAAGACCAGATTTACTGGCCTGAAAGAGACTGGAGAAACCCCGAGAGTATGGCCCCCAGACCCCTTCTAGGTCAGTGGTGAAGTTTATTTCTGAGGTTCACCGTTCAGCCGGGGATTGGACAGCCCCATATAACAAAATGGGACTAATGAGGCACAGCAATCCAGGGACAAGGACTAGAAGGCAGAAGGGGACAGGAAAGCTGGTAATAGGGAACCCAAGGTTGAGAAGGGAGAGTGTTGACATGTCTTGGGGTTGTTAACCAATGTAATAAAACAGTATGTGTACTGACTGTTTAATGAGAAACTATTTTGTTTTGTAAACCTTCATCTAAAGTGAGAATAGCAGTACAACTAGAAGAACGTAATCGATGTCACTGAACTGTGCATGTAGAAATTTTTGAAATGGATGGTGTGTCTTTGGCTATGTATATTTACACCAAAAAAAAAAAAAAAAAAGTCGAGAAGGGAGAGTGTTGACATGTCTTGGGGTTGTTAACCAACGTAATAAAACAGTATGTGTACTGACTGTTTAATGAGAAACTATTTGTTCTGTAAACCTTCACTTGAAATACAATTAAAAAAAAAAAAGAAAAGAAATCAAACCCCAGAAACTATGGCCCCGGATGCTCTATTAACCAGAACTGAAACCATTCCTGAAGCCCACTTTTCTGACAACGATTAGACAGGCCGGCCTATAAAGCAAAAAATAACACATGAAGAACACGCTTCTGAGTTTAATCAAATATAGGAGACCAAATGGGCAACTCAGGTCCAAAGGCAGGATAAGAAGGGAGGAAGGGACAGGAACTGGATGAATGGACACAGGGAACTGTGGGTGGAAAGGAGGAACGTGCTGTCACATTGTGGGGATTGCAACCAATGTCACAAAATAATATGAGTATAAATTTTTGAATGAGAAATTGAGCTGTAAACTTTCACATAAAGCACATTAAAAAAAGAAGAAGAAGAAATCAAATGACACATTGCATTGGGCAAATCTGCTGCAAAAGACCTCTTTAAAGTGTTAAAAAGCAAAGATGTCACTTTGAGGACAAACGTGCGCCTGACCCAAGCCATGGTATTTTCAATTGCCTCATATGCATGGGAAAGCTGGACAATGAATAAAGAAGACCAAAGAAGAATTGATGCATTTGAATTATGGCGTTTGTGAAGAATATCAAATATACCATGGACTGCCAGAAGAACAAACAAATCTGCCTTAGAGGAAGTACAGCAAGAATGCTCCTTAGAGGATGTAGAACAAAATTCTAACTCACAAAAAAGGACCAGATTTACCAGCCTGACAGACTGGAGAAACCCTGAGAGTATGGTCCCTGGACACCCTTCTAGCTCAGAGGTGAAGTCACTCCTGAGGTTCACCGTTCAGCCAGGGATTGGACAGACTCATAAAACAAAATGGGACTAATGAGGCACAGCAGTCCAGGGACAAGGACTAGAGGGCAGGAG
>NW_004444151.1:3767923-3780433 GCF_000243295.1 Trichechus manatus latirostris
GGAAAAGGATAGTGAGAATAACAGCACAACTGGAAGAACGTAATCGATGTCACTGAATTGTACATGTAGAAATTTCTGAAATGGTGTATCTTTGGCTATGTATATTTTCACCAAAAAAAAAAAAGGTCCTCCAAGGTCGAGAAGGGAGAGTGTTGACATGTGGTGGGATTGTTAGCCAAAGTCATAAAACAATATGTGTACTGACTGTTTAATGAGAAACTATTTGTTCTGTAAACCTTCACCTAAAGTACAATTAAAAAAAAAAAAGAATGGTCCTTAGAAGAGAGGATAGTGAGACTTCATCTCCCATACTTTGGACATGTTCTCAGGAGAGACCAGTCCCCGGAGAAGGACATCATGCTTGGCAGAGAGTCAGCAAAAGAGGAAGACCCTCAAAGTGATTGATTGACACAGTAGTTTCAATGATGGGCTCAAGCATAACAACGATTGTGAGGATGGTGCAGGACTGGGCAGTGTTTCATTCTGTTGTACATAGGGTCGCTATGAGTTGGAACCGCCTCAGTGGCACCTAACAACAACAGACTGATAGAATAGAATTGAGAGTCCAGAAATAAACCCACACATCTATGGTCAACTGATTTTTGACAGAGTGCTAAGTCCACTCAATGGAGAAAAAAGGTGTCTTCAATAAATGGTGCTGGGAAAATTGGATTTCACATGCATAAAAATGAAACAGGGTCCATGCCTCACACCATACACAAAAACAAATTCAAAATGGGTTAAGGACCTAAATGTGCAAACTAAAACCATAAAATTCGTAGAAGAAAAAGCACGGGCAACACTGTCAGGCCTAGATTTTAACAATGGATTATATAATATAGTAACAAAAGCACAAACAGCAAAAGACAAAATAAATAAATATAACCTCTTAAAATTAAAAACTTTTGTTCGTCAAAAGATAAAAAGATTTTACTAAAAATGTGAAAAGACAAGCTACAGAGTGGGAGAATATCTTCAGAAACTATATATCCGACAAAAATCTAATAACCGTAATACATATAAAACGTCAACAACTTAACAACAGAAGATAAATAACCCAATCTTAAAATGGGCAAAGGACTTGAATAGACATTTCACCAAAGAGGACATTCAAATGGCCACCAAACACATGAAAAGATGCTCAGTGTCATTAGCCATCAAAGAGATGCAAATCAAAACTGTAATGAGATAGCATTTCACTCCCACTAGGATGGCTAAGATTAAAAAAAAAGAAAATAATAAAGGTTGGCAAGGATGTGGGGAAATTGGAACCCTTAGCCATTGCTGGTAGGAATGCAAAATGATACACCCATTATGGAAAACAGTGGCAATTCCTCAAAAAACTAAAAATAGAACTACCATATGACCCAGCAATTCCACTCCTAGGCATATACCCAAAAGAACTGAAAGCAGAGACTCAAACAGAGGCTTATACACCAACGTTCACTGCAGCACTATTCACAATAACCGAAAGGTGGAAACAAACCTAAATGCCCATAAACAGTTGAATGAATAAACAAAATGTGGTACATACATATAATGGAATACTACTCAGCCGGTAGAAAAAATGAAGTCTTGTTAACATGCTACAATATGGATAGAGCTGGAAGACACTGTTGTTGTTAGGTACCATCAAGTCAGTTCTGACTCATAGCGACCCCGTGCACAACAGAACAGAACACTACCCAATCCTGCACCATCCTCACAATTGTTGGTATGCTTGAGCTGGTTGTTGCACCCACCGTGTCAATCCATCTCGTTGAGGGTCTTCCTCTTTTTCACTGACCATCTACTTTACCAAGCATGATGTCCTTCTCCAGGGAATGATCCCTCCTGATAACATGTCCAAAGTATGTGAGACGTAGTCTCGCCATTCTTGCTTTCAAGGAGCATTCTGGTTGTACTTCTTCCAAGACAGATTTGTTCGTTCTTTTGGCATTCCATGGTATATTCAATATTCTTGGCCAACACCACAATTCAAAGGCATCAATTCTTCTTCGGTCTTCCTTATTTATCGTCCAGCTTTTGCATGCATATGAGAGGACTGAAAACACTATGGCCTGGGTCAGGAAAACCTTAGTCTTCAAGGTGACATCTTTGCTTTTCAACACTTTAAAGAGGAAGACATCTTGCTGAGTGAAATAAACCAATCACAAAAGGACAAATACTTTATGTCCTCACTTACATAAAAAGACAAGAAAAGGCAAATGTATAGAGAACAAAGTTTATTAGTGGTTACCAGGGGCAGGAGGAAGGGGGAAAAAGGGGTTAACGGTGATGGAAATACTGAATTGATTAAGGGTGGGGTTGCACAGCCGATTATTGTAACTGCTGTTAATAAATTCTACACCTGAAAGAAGTCTTAAAAAAAACTCAAATATGTTATAATACCCAGTGGAGTGGAAATATAATTTGAGCCACATATGCAACATTAAATTTCTACAGACACACTGAAAAAATAAAAACAGCTGGAATTAATTTTAATATACTTTATTTAATCCAATCTATCTAAAATATTTTAACATATAATAGATATTAAAGATTATTAATGAGTTTTACTCTTTTTTTCATTCTAAGTCTTTGAAATCCGATGTGTAATTTGCACTTACAGCACATCTCAGTTCAGACTAGCTACACTTCAAACGCTCACTAGCCACATGTGGCAAGCAAGGGCCATAGTGAGAGAGCAAAGCCTTAGACTGTGGGCACATCCCAAGAAAGTGAGAGTAAGTGGAAGATTTGTGCCAAACCCAACCCTCCCGGTTTTTCTCCTTAAGTAATTGAGCACAGGAATAGGTAAGTGGTATTCTTAAGAGTCAGCTCCTCTGTAACACTTGCCCCGACTTCACCAGAAGGTGTATCTTGTCTGTATTTCCAAAATGTCTGAGCGCTCTCCTAGTGGTGGAAACCCTAGTGGCGCAGTGGTTAAGAGCTACAGCTGCTAACCAAAAGGTCGACATTTCAAATCCACCAGGGGCTCCTTGGAAACCCTATGGGACAGTTCTACTCTCTCCTGTAGGGTTACTATGAGTTGAAATCGACTCCACGGCAAAAGGGTTTTGTTTTTTTTTTTGTGGGGGGGGGGCAGTTTATCCTGGTAGTTGTCACACTATATTCTAATTTTGATTTTACATGTCAATCCAATCTCCCTCCATCAAACTCTGGGTTGTCTGAGGACAGGGACCATTTCTTTTTAATCCCTCATTCTGAAGGGCCTCTGTGTTGTGAACATTAAAGAAGATAATCCCCATAAAGCACTTGACATAGTCCACGGATGCTCAATACAATCTTTATTGAAATAAATGAATGAAAGCATGCCTTCGCCGCTAGGTGGCACTCTTGACCCAAGCTTTTTTGTTTTTGCTTTTACTCTTTGTTGTGGTCAGTGTTAGAAGTCGGTTTTTGCTTGTACGAGAAAATAGGAGCACCCCAAATCCTTCTGACTGGCCTTTAAGGTGTATATGCAAAATGAAGGGAGCTCTGGTGGCGCAACGATTAAGCTCTCCACTGCTAACCAAAAGGTTGGCGGTTCAAACTTACCCAGCAGCTACGTGGGAGAAAGACCTGGTGATGTGGTTCTGTAAAGATAACAGCCAAGAGCAGAGAGGATCAGGAACTGGTTGAATGGACACTGGAAATCCGGGGTGGAAAGGAGGAGTGTGTTGTCACAGTATAGGGAGAGCAACTAGGGTTGCATAGCAATGTGTGTATAAGTTTTTGTATGAGAGACTAACTTGAATAGTAAACTTTCACTTAAAGCACAACAATAAAAAGAAAAAGATAACAGCCAAGAAAACCCTGTAGGGCAATTCTGCTGTATCACATGTGGTCATTATGAGTAGGAATAGACAGCACCCAACAACAACAACATCCAAAATGAAATGCCATCTTGACATTCTCAACTCTCCCGCCATGTTGAGCCCCTCAATAACTACTCAAGAAATCCTCGTTTTCTTTGCCAGTTTTTATCTGGCCAGTTTGTCTTGGCTGTCTGGGGAAATCAAATATCTTCCGCTTGGAATGAATAGGAGTGGGATCCTGCGTTGAATCTGGACAGTTTTGGAGAGGGTTGGAGGAGGGGTCATTCTGTCTCTGCTTGATAAGCAAATGGCACCATTTGTGACAACTTTATACCTGGGAGACCCCAAGTCCCTCTTCCCTTAGTCTTCTGCCCAGGGCAGCAGAGATTTTGGTGCATCACTATGAAATCCACTCAGAGCTTCCATATCTGCACCTTCTTCCTGTAAATCCAGTAGACATTTCACAGCAGAATCGAGATTCAGAAAAGCATGCAAGACTATTCTAAGAATGCTAACTGATACCAGACACTGTGGTGTGTGTGTGGGTGTGTGGGTGGGTGTGTGTATGTGGGTGTGTGTGTGTATGTAGAAGATTGAGGGGATTAGTATCAAAGTTTCATCAGCAGCACAGCCTTCTTTCTGACAAAAGGGCATTTCTAACTTTTCGTCAACCTCTCGAAATATATCCAACCTAATTGTTTTTCTTTTTGTTGTATTGTGGTAAAAAAAATATATATATATAACAAAACATTGCCATTTCAACCGTTTTTACGTGTGCAATTCAGTGACATTAATTATGTTCACCATACTGTGCAAGCATCACCACTGTTTTCAAATTTTTTTATCGCCCTTAACAGAAACTCAGTGCCCTTTAAAAAATGACTCCCCCTTTCCTTCCTCACCTGCTGCTATTATGGAGGATTGTCTAAAAGAACAGTAACCCTTAGGGTTGGCAGGGAAGATACCTCCCTATTAAAGAGGGACCAACCACTCGGAGCCTCCACAAAGATTATAAAATCATGAACGGTGAGGAAAAAACTCAGATTGTGCTTGTGACCTACATCTACTGAGTAACTCACACCAAAAATTTCCTTATCCTAGGGCAAGTAAGCTTCAACTTATGTCAAATCAATGATTGGGTTTGATCAATTGGTAGTGATTGCCTGAACTGCCAGTTGAGAAGGGTTGTAATGCTAAGTATGAACTCAGTGGGGTAGCATGCCATGATGGTCAGTGATGCCCTGGTAGCGCAGTGGTGAAGAGCTATGGTGAGCTAAGCCTGCTAACCAAAAGGTTGGCAGTTCAAATCCACTAGCCCCTCCTTGGAAATCTAGTGGGGCATTTCTACTCTGTTCTACAGAGTTGCTATGAATCAGAATCGACTCGATGGCAATGGGTTTGTTTGTTTTTGTTTTTGTTTTTTTTTTTTGGTTTGGCTCTGGGCACAGGCTTGGGGCAGAGACATGTGTGATACAAATTTACCCTCTGCTTCTCACCAACCAGTGGATGAAACTACACTTAATATAGGCAAAAATCTGGAAGTATAGAGTGGCATTCAGACTTCGGATAGTTTAAGGGAAACAAATGGAAGGCAGTGATGCTCCAGAGGCTGATGCAGAATGAAATCTGAGAAGATCGTGGGAAAGCCTAGATAGTATATGGAGGAAATTTCAACAATTTCCCAACTCTATCCAGGAGCAGCCCGGTGTAGGGGGTAGTTGGAAGGGCCCGAGCAATTTGCTTGGAAGAGTCAAGACAAAACTGGGGATATTGAGAAACCCTGAGAAGTCCACAGAACCTGAGTTACAGACCAGGAGGAAAAGCGAGTCCCAAAGGAATACAAAATAAAATTAAAGCAAACGCCCAAACTCGTCCTTGGAAACATTAGTTCAAGAAGCACCAGTTTTATGGAAGTGTTGTGTTTCTGGCTTTCTGCTTGCAGTTGCCTCAGGCAAAACAGAAGCTCTGCTCAGCTGTTCCAGACCTTTCTGATTAATTTTTAAAATGGCGAAATAAAATCATTATCTGAAAAAAAAAAAAAAACCACCAGCTTATAAACAGTCAACATGGGCAAGTGCAAGAAAGACTTGAATGTCCCTAAATTTCATGCCCCTTCCAAAATCCAAATGGCCTTGCTCTAATTGCAGGATGATGTCTCAATAGAACTATTCTGAGGACTCTGATCTTGAGAAGAATTGAGTAAGAAAGCATGCAGCATAGTTATTTCTTAATAATAGAGTACAGAAGATGACCTTTACAAGGGTCATGGAGACTATACATAGCAAATTTCTGTCTCTAGCCCTGCCCTTCTCTTGCCCCAACTCAACAAGAAATAGCAGTTTAGAGCAGAAATAATAGTCTCAAAGCTGACCTTCTAACTTAGGAATGACATTCCTGAAGAACTTGAAGACTTGGGAGAAATGCAAGGATCAAGAAGTTTTGTTTTAAGAAGAAACAAGTTTTGGAGCAGGCTGTTCTTCTTCTCCTACTGAGGCTGTCGTGAAGCAGGTTTCCCAGATAGTGAGGACAGTCACTTGTGTGGTCGCCATGTTGCTCGCACCCTTGAAGGAGAGGCTTGGAGAGGGAACATGGTACAGCTCTCACCTTTATTTTTCTGGGAGGACCAATATTCTTTTGCCTTTTACTCCTGCATTTGCTAATAGCACAGCAGACTCGAAGCCTCTGTAAATTTTCCAAGCTTTATGACAAACATTACCAAAAAGTAAACTTTACAGAGTCTGACTCAGTTTGAAACGATTGAGGTTCTAGACTCACTTCTTTTTTTGCATTATTTTTTAGGGAATATATATTTCAAAACATTTTTTTTTCTGACTGTAGAATTAATATACCCATTTGGGAAAATGTAGAAAGGCATTAAGAAGAAATGAATGATTACCCATAAACCTACCACCAGAAATAACCACATTCATATTTGCTAGCCTAATGTCTATCATTGATCAATGGGTAACCTGGGTCATCCTTGTTCATATGTGCTGAGGGACACTGCTATGTTAGGAAGATGTTCTTGGTGTCTCTGTCACTTTTCAGAATAGCAGTACTAGTAGGGTTTAGAGTAGCGGGAGTCACCATAATAATGAGAAGTGAGATAATGGAAGGTGAGTGTTGGTGTGCCTGGTGTAAATTTATGAATTACAGCTATAGATGTGGTTGGGCTGGAGAATAATTCAATGAAGACTAGTCTTCTCTGATGTGTTCTGGCAGGTGAACAGGTGTGTCACCAACTAGAACCACTGTCTTTCACAATTTGGGAAATATTGTCTTCTAAAACCTACTTTCCTCATTTGTTAGATGGAGAGACCTCTGTTTACACCATATCTTAGGCTGAGTTCTCTAGAGAAGCAAAACTAGTAAAGTGTATAAATATATATATAGAGAGAGATTTATATTAAGGAAATGGCTCATTAGATTGTAGAGGCTGGAACATCCCAAGTCCAGTCAGGATAGAGGCTTCTCCTGATTCACGTAGCCGGAGGGGCTGGCGAACCCAAGATCAGCATGTCAGACAGCAGGGCTCTTGCCCATAGGCTGAGAAGATTGATGAATCCCAAGACTGCCAGGCAAGATGGCAGGTAAGTGCTAGCTCAAGTTCCAAGAACCAGAGGTCAGATGAACAGGAGCCAGCTGCAGGATTCAGAGGGAGCAAAAGCCCACGAGCCTTGCCAGAGAGTCCACTTACATTCAATGCAGGCCATACCCCCAAGATAACTCCTTTTCAAATGATTGGCTACTCACAGCAGATCCTATCATGGAGGTGATCACATTATATCAAATCTCATCGTGGAAGTGATTGCATCATCATGTGACTGCGAAACTATACCATAACTGCAAAACACTGAAAATCATGGCTCAGCCAAGTTGACACACAACCTTAATGATCACATACCGGATAAACTGTGTAAAGTTCCCTTGGATCTAGAGATGACACAATTATTTCAAAGCCTACTTATTTTTTTCCCCATACAAAAATTTATACATACATTGTCATGTGACTCTAATTGCTCTCCCCATACTGTGACAGCACACTCCTCCTTTCCACCCCTGATTCCCCACGTCCATTCAACCAGCTCCTAACCCTCTCTGCCTTCCCATCTCACCTTGGGACAGAAGCTGCCCGTTTAGTCTCTTGTATCTACTTGAGCTAAGAGGCACACTCCTCACACGTATCACTTTATGTCCCACAGTCCAGTCCAATCCCTCTCTGAAGAGTTGGCCTCTGATACTGTTTTAGTTCTCGGCTGATAGAGAATCCAGGGGCCATGTTTTCCGGGGTACCTCCAGTCTCAGTCAGACCATAAGTCTGGTCTTCTTACTAGAGTTTGAGTTCTGCACCCCACCTTTCTCCTGCTCCATCAGGGACTTTCTGTTGTGTTCCTTGTCAGGGCAGTCATTGGTGGTAGCTGGGCACCATCTAGTTCTTCTAGTCTCAGGCTGATGCAGTCTCTGGTTTATGTGGCCCTTTCTGTCTCTTGGGCTAATATTTTCCTTGTGTCTTTGGTGTTCTTTATTCTCCTTTACTCCAGGTAGTTGGGACCGATTGATGCATCTTAGATGGCTGCTCGCTAGCTTTTAAGACTCCAGACGCCACTCACCAAAGTAGGATGCAGAACACAAAGCCTACTTATTGCAGCACATACAGCAAGGTTTTGATGACAGGCAGTGTCTTTAAACCTTAATACTTTAAACCTTTTATCCTACCCCTCTACCCTACTGCTGGATCAAGTTACTCAGTAGGTGGAGAGATGGTTTCAGGGAACAGCCTCTTTTTTGGGTCACAAATAACAGCTCAAGCTCACTAATCATCAAGGCCCAGCTGAAACTTGGAACCAGTAACCATTTGCCATTGAGTCAATTCTAACTCATAGCGACCTCACGTGTGTCAGAGAAGAGCTGTGTTCCACAGGGTTTCAATTGCTCATTTTTCAAAAACAGATTCCTAGGCCTTTCTTCGAGAAGCCTCTGGGTAGACTCAAAGTTCCAACCTTTTCGTTAGCAGCTGAGCTCTTAACCATTTACGCTGCCCAGGGACTCAAAACTTGGATCACTTTTCCTTAAATGTATTACCTTAAGGTTGACCTCTGACTCCATTGACAAGTTTCTTCACCATTGGTCTGACCAATACACTTAGATCCTCCAAAATTTGTGCCGCTTTCCTGACTTCTTCAGTCTTAGGAAATTCTTCTGCATCCGGGTCTGTCATCTGCAAATGTGGGGCTAGCCCTGTGTGCATCTGCTCTGTTGGGTTGTTGAAATGTTAAAGATGAGTTCCAGTTCAATCCTAGGCCTTCTCAATTTCCATCCTTCTACATCCAAAAGTATTCTTGTTGATGACTATTCTTTGTATCCTGGTCATTTCCATTCTCAGCAATTGTATTGGTTTTCTATTACTGCTGTATCAAATTGGTGGTTTAAAACAACACAATTTATTATCTTACAGTTCTGGAGGACAGAAGTCTAACATGGCTCTCACTATGCTAAACTCAAGGTGTTGGCAGGGCTATGTTCCTTTCTGGAGGCTCTAGGGGAGACTCCATTTCCTTGTCTTTTCCAGTTTCCAGAGATCATCTGCATTCCTTGGCTCATGGCCCTCTTTCTCCATCTTCAAAGCCAGCATCATTGCATCTTTCTGACCATTTCTTCATAGTTACATGTATCTCTCTCTGACCGCTGCTGGAAAAGATTCTCTACTTTTATGGGCCCATATGATTACATTGGGCCCACCCAGATAATCCAGGTTAATCTCCCATTTTAAGATTGTTAATGTAATCACAGCTGCAAAGTCCCTTTTGCCATGTAAGGTAATATATTCACAGGATGTGGGGATTACTACATGGATATCTTTGGGGGCCATTATTCTGCCGACTGTGTTATAAAAACTGCCCAGGCTATATCAACACTGCTCAAACACAATGTCTCCATCCAGTGTTCAGTCCTAGAGATCTGAATGCAGATTTTGAACTCAGAGTTTTTACAAGACAGCATTACTAGTAGATATTAGCCTGGGACAATACCAGCGGTTTAGTACCCATGATTCTACCAGTCAGCATCACCTGTTTAGGCTATCTTCCTGCAGGCCCCTGTAGACATTTGAGTTTTGTCACTTCTACCAGACCCCAATACCTTTTCTCAGGCTGGTGTAGAAATATGCAGTCAGGCCTGACCACCTTGGAAGAGGGTCTAAATCTAGGTCATCCCCATCTCATCCCCTCTCCCCACCAATAACAGCCCAGATGGCTCAGGAGCAACAAGTATCTCTTTCTATTGGCAAACACAGTGTAGGGCTGGTCCTGCCAATCCTCCTGGTACCTCCTGCTACGTGTCCACACCCATATCTCCCCCACCCCATTCTCTACTCATCACAAGACACTCTAGGATCTATAGATGGCAAATAAGCACGAGAAAAGATGCTCATCGTTACTAGTCATTAGCAGAATGCAAATTAAAACTACAATGAGATACCACTGCAGACCTATCAGAATGGCTAAAACCTAAAATTTAAAAAAATGACTATTCTTGGGCAAGAATATGAAGCAATTGGAAATCTCATGCACTGCTAGTGGGAATGTAGGTACAACCACTTTAGAAAAAAGTTTGGCAATTTCTTAAAAATTTAAACATATCCTTACCACATGATCTAGTCATTCTACTCCTAGGTATTTACCAAGAGAAATAAAAGCATGTATCTATACATGGGTGGTGCAAACGTTTAAGCACTCGACTGGTAGCCAAAAGGTTAATGGTTCAAATCTACCCAGAAGCATGTTGGAAGACAAGCCTAGCAGCCTGCTTCCAAAAGGTCACAGTCTTGAAAACCCTTCGGAGCAGTTCAGTTCTGCATGAATGGGGTCGCCAAGAGTTGGAATCAACTTGACAGCAACTAACAACAAAAAATGCGAAGTCTTATACCCAGGTGGTTCATGTCAGCTTTATATCTGGTAGTCCAAAACTAGATACAACCCAAATGTCCATCAACAGGTGAATGGATAAACAGTTGTGATATATCCATATAGTTAAATACCACTCAGCAATAAAAAAAAATGAACTATGGATATACACAACATGGATGAATCTCAAAATAATTTTACTGAGTGAAGAAAGCCAGACAATTAAGAACATTTCTATAGAATTCTAGAAAATGCAAACTAATCTATAGTGACAGAAAGCAGATCAGTGGTTACCTGGGAACAGGGGAAAGAGGGAAGGATTACAAAGGGCCACAGGGAAACTTTTAGGGGTGATGGATGTGTTCCTTATCTTGATTGTGGTGATAATTTTGTGGGTGTATACATTTGTAAAAACTTATCAAATTGTATACTTTGAATATAGGAAATTTATTGATATAAATTACATTTCAATAACCGTTAAAAAAAAAAAAAGACAGGGCTATAGACTGGTTTAGGAAAAATGTGGATAACAAAGATAAACACTCGTATAGCATTTTCTATTTACTGAGCACATTATGGGGTCCCTGACTGGTGCAAACAGTTCACGTGCCTGGCTGCTGTTATGGACTGAACTATGTCACCCAAAAATATGTGTTATAAATCCTAACGTCAATGCCTGTGGTGATAATCCCATTTGGGAATGGGTGGTCTTTGTTATTTTAATGAGGCAGGATTGTTGTTGATAGGTGCCATGGAGTCAGGTCTGACTCATAGCGACCCTATGTGCAACAGAACGAAACACTGCCCAGTCCTACACCATCCTCACAATTGTTACACTTGAGTCCATTGTTGCAGCTACTGTGCCAATCCATCTCGTTGAGGGTCTTCCTCTTTTTCACTGGCCCTCTACTTTACCAAGCATGATGTCCTTCTCCAGGGACTGATCCCTCCTGATAACACGTCCAAAGTACGCGCAGTGAAGTCTTGCCATCTTCCCTTCTAAGGAGCATTCTGGCTGTATTTCTTCCAAGACAGATTTGTTCGTTCTTTTGGCAGTTCATGGTATATTCAATATTCTTCACCTAGACCATAATTCAAAGACATCAATTTGTTGGTCTCCCTTATTCATTGTCCAGCTTTTGCATGCATATGAGACGATTGAAAACATCATGGCTTGGGTCAGGCACACCTTAGTCTTCAAGGTGACATCTTTGGTTTTTAACATTTTAAAGAGGTCTTTTGCAGCAGATTTGCCCAATGCAATGTGTCTTTTGATTTCTTGACTGCTGCTTCCATGGGTGTTGATTGTGGGTCCAAGTAAAATGAAATCCTTGACAACTTCAATCCTTTCTCCATTTATCACGATGTTGCTTATTGGTCCAGTTGTGAGGATTTTTGTTTTCTTTATGCTGAGGTGTAATCCATACTGAAGGCTGTAGTCTTTGTTCTTCATCGGTAAGTGCTTCAAGTCCTTTTCACTTTCAGCAAGCAAGGCTGTGTCATCTGCATAATGCAGGTTGTTAATGAGTCTTCCGCCAATCCTGATGCCCCGTTCTTCTTCATATAGTCCAGCTTCTCGGATTATTTGCTCAGCATACAGCTTGAATAAACATGGTGAAAGGATACAACCCTGACACACACCTTTCCTGACTTTAAACCACGCAGTATCCCCTTGTTCGGTCTGAACAACTACCTCTTGATCTACGTACAGGTTCCTCATAAGCACAATTAAGTGTTCTGGAATTCCCATTCTTCACAATGTTATCCATAATTTGTTATGATCCACACAGTTGAATGCCTTTGCATAG
>NW_004444151.1:3780533-3837360 GCF_000243295.1 Trichechus manatus latirostris
AGTCAAAAAAACACAGGTAAACATCTTTCTGGTATTCTCTGCTTTCAGCCAGGATCCTTCTGACATCAGCAATGATATCCCTGGTTCCACATCCTCTTCTGAATCCAGCTTGAATTTCTGGCAGTTCCCTGGCTTGAATTTCTGGCAGGATTAGTGGATGGTATATCTTGAGTCAATCTCTTTTGAGATGAAACAAGAGAGCAGAGGAGAGATGGGATAAGATAGAGGACAAGACACAGGGAGCTCTCTGAGGAACCAGGAAGTGAAAGCTGAAGAGACAAGAACCTTCCTCCAGAGCCGACAGAGAGAGAAAGACTTCCCCTAGAGCCAGCCCTCTGAATTTATAGTTCTAGCCTCCTAAACAGTGAGAAAATAAATTTCTGTTTGTTAAAGCCATCAGCTTGTGGTATTTCTGTTATAGCAGCACTAGATAACTAAGACAGCTGCTAACTGAAAAGTTGGTTGTTCAAGTCCACCCAGAGGTTCCTTGGAAGAAAGACCTGGTGATCTACTTCTGAAAAATCAACCACCGAGAACTTCAAGGAGAACAGTTCTACTCTAACACATATGGGGTAGCCATGAGTTGAAATCAACTCAACCATAACTTTTCTTTGTTTTTAAAGTACATTACACATACTAACTCATTGAGCCCTCACAACACGTGAGTAACGTAAGTGCTGTCATCTTTTTCTTGCAGGTGAGGAAGTGTTTAGCAACTTGCCCAAGGTCCCCCAATCACTGAGTGGTGGAGACGGGAGTCCCATCCAGGGAGGCTGACTTCAGAGTCTGTGATTTGTCTCTGTGCTACAGTGCATGCCCCTCCGAACTGGAGACAACTGAAGGGAATAACTGAAATTCGCTTTCAGTGCTCCTCTCACAGAAAACTCTAAGTAAATACATTTGATGACAAAACCGTACTGTTATTGGGAAACGAAGTGTTTTCTCCTACTTATCTGAGTTTGAATTCACCCAGAGGTACCTTGGAAGACAGGCCTGGCAATCTGCTTCTGAAAGATCATGGCCTTGAAAACCCTATGGAGCGGTTCTACTCTGCACACATGATGTTGCCATGAGTCACAATCTACGTGATGGCATCTAACAACAACAAGCTGTATTTGCACTTTTAAAGAACAGGAGAAGAGGGCCTTGTGTAACACAGGGGAATGCACCCCATCCAAGGAGGTAGATTCTGTTTGGGAGCTCAAAAGTAAAAGTTTTTTTTCTGGCTCTGCCCTTTTCTGGCTGAACAGTTTTAGGCAGATAACTGACCATCTCTGAGCCTCATCCGTAAGATGGTTGTGACATTAACAACACCAAGCTCATAGGGTTGTGGTGAGGATCAAATAAGACAAGAATTGTGAAAAGGCCTGGTAGAAGTGTTAAGCAGTACCCACACTGAAAATATTATTATTGTTCAAGCATGGGATTCATACTTGTTGAGAATGAATTTGAGACAGAGACTTTGCTGCCCCCCAAATCACATCACTAGGCAGCAGCTCTTTCTTCTGCATGCAAGCCCACCTCTTTCTTTTCATTCCATTGTCACTGCCTAGGTCAGGGCCTTACCACCTCTTGCTTGAACCTATGTGACAGTATCCTCTCCAGCACCCTGTCTTTCTTCTCATCCCTGCCCAGTCAATACACCACCCCTAGATTTGTCTTACTGAGGCACAACCTTGTTCTTTATTCCCAAACTGCAACCTTCTATAGTCTTGCCATGGGGTCTCGGTGGCCAATTAAGCACTCAACTACTGACTGAAAGGTTGGCAGTTCTAACCCACACAGAGGTGCCTCAGAAGAAAGTCCTGACAAACCAACTCCAGAAGATCACAGTTTTAAAAACCCTACAGAACACAGTTCTACTCTGCAACACATGGGGTTGCCAGGAGTTGGAATCCACTCCATGGCAACTGGTGTAGTATAACCTTGCTATCTCTGGCAGGGGTCCTAAACGCAACCGCCTACGGAGCCAAATGAGCCAAGAGGGCCAGACAGTGGTGTGCTGACCCCGTACGCCTCATCTGAAAGGGAAGTTGCTGCTACTCAGCTCCTGCTGATTGTCTCCAGGAGGCCATATCTTCTCATTTTTAAAGGAAAGCTGGATATTTGGGTGAAATGTCCACATATTTTTTGGTTGGCACAGATTATAAAACAAAACAACAACCACGATGCATGCAAAAAAAAGCCATCTGCAGGATGGACAGAACCAGTCAGTTTTTGACCTTTGGTGTACAGGCTAAATCCAAAATCATGAGCACTGTATTCCAGGCCCAAAATAATTTGACACTGACCTACCTTTCCAGTCTCCCCTCCCGCTCATCCTTGGGGTCCTCTACTGGCCAAGAGTAGTTCTCCTTCCCAGGCAGGACACCTGCACCTCCCTGGCCCTGCACCTTTGCTTTGCTTGGACTCTGGAATACCCTTTCTCCCACCTTCCTGACCCTCCAGCTCCACCTTGCAAAGTTCTACTCTTCCTCCTTGAAGCCTGCCCTGATTTATCCATATCCAGTGAATAACTAAATAATTACATACAATCCACTCCCTCTGGGCTTTCATCTCTGTCATACTTCTTACGGGAGTCCCTGGGTGGTACAAATGGTTAACGTGCTTGGCTGCTAACCGAAAGGCTGAAGTTTTAAATCACCCAGACGTGCCTCTGATGAAAAGCCTGGTGATCTACTTCTAAAAAATCAGCCACTGAAAACCCTATGGTGTACCCCTAAAACTACTGCCCTGAGATAATCTTTAAACCTTAAACCAAAAAATCCCCTAAAGTCGTCTTAAAATCAAACAATAATTTAGCGTAAGTAGTAAAAAAGGTCTACCTTGAGCATTATGCTCTTTTAAGAACTATCTATATGGGATCAAATTGACTACAACAACTAGAAAGATTAGATAGGAACCTTAGGGGGGCAGTGAGTTTATGTTAATGAGGGAGGAACAGCTCAGAAAAGGAGGGTGAGAACAGTTGTACAACTTGAAGAATGTAATCAATATCACTAAATTGTACATGGAGAAACTGGTGAACTGGTGTATGTTTTGCTGTGTTTATTCTCAACAACAACAACAAAATAAAAAAGATTTTTTTTAAAAAAGGAAAGAAAGCCCTGTGGAGCACAGCTCTCTGACACACGTGGTGTCTCCCTGAGTCAGACTCGACTGATGGCAAATCCGGTAGGTTTTTGTTTGTTTGTTTTTGGAACTTCTCACCATATCCTGGCACGTATCACACATCAGAAGGCTTAGAGAAAAGGTGTGAATGACTAAATTGTTTTTCTCTTGTCTACGAAATTATAAGCAACTCCCCAGTCCCCTACCCCTCTGCTACTTGTAGGTGCTGGATAAAGGTCAAGACTTCTTAGAAAGTAAGTTTTCCAACCAAACATTTTGTCTGGCTTTCGATATGACTGTTGCCATTGAATTGATTTTGACTCACAGAGACCCCATGTGACAGAGTAGAACTGTCCCATAGGGTTTTCTAGGCTGTAATCTTTACGGGGGCAGATCACCAGGTTTTTCTCCCACAGAGCTGCTGGGTGGGCTCGAACTACCAATCTTTCAGTTGGCTGCCGAGTTCTTAACTGTTGCGCCACCAGGGTTCCTTTCAAGACTTCTTGAAAGCTTTGGCTTTAAGTGACCAAATTGTGTTTTTAACAGCCAAGCTGAGCTCAAAACTGTAAGACTGTGGCTGATTAACTCACTGAGTTTAAATGGAATTCTTGGCCTGCTGCAAGCAGAGCAAAATTGCCCCCTCTGTCTGCAGCCCCTCCGCAAGGCTCCACTCTCCTTATGGGCACAGCCAGTGGCTTTGGGCTGCCTCTGTGGTCACTTGAGCTCTCAGGCCAGGGGAGCTAGATGAATGCACACACAGCCTCATCCCCTGGTGGAATGGATCCAGGGGCTTGCTCTGCTGAGTGGTGGGAGGATGCCATCATCACAAGGAACAGGAAGAGGTACCCCAGGGAGCGGCTCCTGGATTTGGTGAGTCCAAGTTAGTACTGATATCACAGTCTTCAAACCTTACAGTCTTATCAGCATTTAGACTAAATAAGGAAACTGAGGCCCAGAGAAGCCTGACTTGCCTGAGGACAAGGCACAGTGTGCCCTGGATAGAATCTGGGACATCTAAGTCCAATGTTAAGACTTATCCCCACTGAACCATAAGTTTGCCACCATTGTTTGAAATGTTCTGATAACTACACAAGCGGGATATCTCAAGGTCACAATTTTTTCAAAAACTCCATTCTGCAGCTGTGCAAAAATAGGCTTCTGATTTTTCTTGCCCTTCCTGCCTTTGTGAACGTAGCATTCAGAGTATTAAGAGTAACCTGTGCTGCTCTAGCAAGTTCTATTTCCTGGCCTGGAAGGTGGTTATATAGGCGTTTGCATTGTAACTTTTTTTTTTTATAACTTTTTTTTTTTTTTTTTAGTGAAGGTTTACACAGCAGTTTAGGTTCCCATTCAACAATTTCTGCATGAATTGTTCAGTGACATTGGTTATAGTCTTCATAATTCATTAACATTTTCAATATTTCTGTACCGGTTGTTCTCTTTCCATTAATCTAGTTTCCCTGCCCCCTTATATTTTTCTTTGTTTTAAAATAATTCTTGATGGTTTGGTCTCATAGATGATTTTTTAACGGCACACAGTATTCACAGGTGGTATTATTTTGTGAGCCAATCATTATTTAGCTAAAAGGTGACCTTGGGGGCTAGTTTCGGTTCAAGGTTTAAAGAGTATCTCAGGGCAACAGTCTCAGGGAGCCCTCCAGTCTCAACTGGTCCAGTAAGTCTGGTTTTTGTTTGTTCAGTTTTTTTTGTTTTGTTTTTAGGAATTTGAGATTCTGTTCTACATTTTTCTCACATTCTATCAGGGTCGATCTATTGTGGCCCAGATCAGAGTGGTCTGTAATGGTAGCCGGGCACCATCTAGTTCTGGTCTCAGGGTAGATGAGGCTGTGGTTCATATAGATTGTATAGTTTCTTCTATGAGTCTTTGGTTTCCGTCTTTCTCTTTCGCTCCAGATGAGTAGAGATATATCTTAGATGGCCACTCACAAGCTTTAAATACCGCAGACACTACTCACCAAACTAGGATGTAGAACATACACTTTATGAACTATATTATGCCCAATGACCGAGATGTCTCACCACACTATGGTCCTGATCCTTTCTCAAACCCAGGAAACCAGTCCCACAGGGTGTTTGGTTATACCTAAGAAGTACCCGTAAATGTGACACCCAAGTCTTAATTCACAATCTCTGTATTGTTTACTTTTGCCTCTTGAGCTTTCTATAAATTTAATAACTATGTCAGAGTTCTTCCGTGACTTGTTTTCCTCAAAATGCTTTTGAGTTTCATACATGTTGGTGTCTGTAGCTCTAGTACCCATGTTGCTATGTACGCCTGCTATCATTGTATAAATGGGCCAGAATTTACCTAACCATTATAGAGTTTACAGGATTTGAGTACTTCAAGTATAACTTTTGCTCTTGTGAATATTGCTGCTCTTACGTTCTTCATTTTCTTTCCAAACTCCAAGTGCTCTTGCACAATCACTTTCTAGTGAGGGGAGATTGCTGAGTTGCAGATCATAGCCAAATTCTAATTGACCAAAAAAGCCGGTGCATTGTATAAATTTTTCCTCCCACAAAATATGCATATATATTTTGTTCCGTCTGTTTATCTAATGAAGTAATTTTGCTCTTGTAATCAGTGTATATAACAATCTTACTTTGGTTTTGTTGTTCAAGTCCCTTACACTACTCCTTACTGAAAAGGTTGTGCATATTTTCCCACTGTCAATTTCTCTCTCTGACTTTTTAGGGCTTCTTTATAAACTCTGGAAATTTTTCTTATAGTATGCAGCTTTTCTTCTCACTTGTTTTGGGGCTGTCCTTTGATGAATTCTTGTGAGTTGTAATATAGTTGAATTTTTCAATCTTTCCCCTTATGCCTTAGTCTTTTTTTTTAATTGTATTTTGTTGTTGAGAATACACAGCAAACATACACCAATTCACCAGTTTCTACATGTACCATACAGTAACATGGATTACATTCTTTGAGTTGTGCAACCATTCTCACTCTCCTTTTCTGAGTTATTCTTCCATTAACATAGATTCGTTGCCCTATCTAATCTTTCAAGTTGCTGTTGTCAATTTGATCCCATATAGATAGTTCTTAAAAGAGCGTAATGCTCAAGGCAGACCTTTTTTACTAGTTAAGCTAAACTGTTCGGTTTTAAGATGACTTCAGGGAAAGTTTTCGGTTTAAGGTTTAAAGATTATCTCAGGGCAATAGTTTCGGAGGTTCATCCAGCTTTCATGGCTCCAGGAAGTCTGGAGCCCAGGAGAATTTGAAATTCTGTTCTGCATTTTCCCTGTGTTGTAACTCTTCACTAAACTGAATATATGTCTTATGCACTTAGACAAACAAATTTAGTAGATTTCAACCAATCTAAGTGCCTATCCGCAGGGGACTATTTAACTAAATTATAATACAGTCATATAATATGTTGTTGTTGTGTGCTATCGAGTCCATTCCAACTCATAGAGATACTATGTGACAGAGTAGAACTGCCCCTAAGGGTTTTCTAGGCTGTAATCTTTACAGGAGCAGATCGCCAAATCTTTTCTCCCACTGAGTGGCTGGTGGGTTCCAACGACCGGCCTCTCGGTTACCAGCCAAGCACTTAACCACTGTGCCATGAAAAATAAGGCAGATTATAACCCTACATGCATATATGGACCTGATGTCAAGAATGTTTAGAAATGAATCTGGTATGGTACCATTTATATTTGTTTATACACACATACACACACACACATACACAGTCAATCCTCATGATTTACAGAGTCCACATTCGTGAATTCACCTATTCCTAAACACACTTGAGGTGCTTTCTGGATCATTCACAAAGCTGCGAAAAATTCCCAGTTAAAGTTGAGCAAGGCTGGTTCGGTGTTTGCATTTGTAGGGACTTTACAGAACGTAACTACCACCAATAATAATGAGAATCGACCGTGTGTGTGTGTATAAATATAAATATACACAGACACACACACATACATACATCTACAGAGAATATCAATTATCTCTGGATGAATACACGAGAAACTGGTCAGTGGTACCTCCGGGAGGAGACCAGGACCAAGAGACTGCTTTTTCACCTCTGAAATTTGTATCATGTGTACTGTGTATTTATTACCATTCAAATGGGAAAGAAAATAATTTATTTTAAAAAATATTTATTTATTGCATGGTTCTTTTCAGATTTGATGTCTAGGCTCACCTTTATTGTAAAGTACTTCAGGCCACAAGAGGAACTGGCATTCAAAATATGGCTGGCTGCTGATGGTCATGTTCATTACACCAAGACATTTTTTTTTTTTTAATTGTGCTTTAGGTGAAAGTTTACAGGTCAAGTTAATTTCTCATACAAAAATTTATACACATATTGTTTTGTGACATCAGTTGCAATCCCCACAATGTGACAACACACTACCCCTTTCCACATGGGTTCCCTGTGTCCATTCAACCAGTTCCTGTCCTTTCCTGCCTTCTCATCCTGCCTCCTGACAAGAGCCACCCATTTGGTCTTGTGTATCTGATTGAACTAAGAAGCACACTCCTTAGGTGTATTATTTTTTCTTTTATAGTCCTGTCTAATCTTTGTCTGAAGAGTGGGCTATGGGAATGGTTTCAGTTCTGGGTTAACAGTGCATCTGAGGCCCATTGTTTCGGGGGTTCCTCCAGTCTCTGTCATACCATTAAGTCTGGTCTTTTTATGTGAATTCGAGTTCTGCTCCACATTTTTCTCCTGTTCCATCCAGGACTCTCTGTTGTGTTCTCTGTCAGGGCGGTCAATGGTGGTAGCAGGGCACCATCTAGTTCTTCTGGTCTCATGCTGGTGAAGTCAGTGGTTCATGTGGTTCTTTAGTCTCTTGGGCTAATATTTTCCTTGTGTCTTTGGTTTTCTTCATTGTCCTTTGCTCCAAGTAGAGTGGGACCAATTGATACATCTTAGATGGCTGCTCGCAAGCTTTTAAGACCCCAGACACTACTCACCAAAGTGGGATGTGGAACATTCTCTTAATAAACTTTGTTATGCCAATTAACCTAGATGTCTCCCAAAACTACAGCCCCCAGGCCCCAGCCGCAGCTACTCTGTCCCTCAAAGTGTTTGGATGTGTCCAGGAAACTTCTCAGCTTTTGCTTTGGTCCAGTTGTGCTGACTTCCCCTGTACTGTGTGTTATCCTTCCCGACCAAGACTTTTTTAAGCAAACGTTTATCAAGCACATATTATGAACCTGGCACTGAATCAGGTGCTATAAAGAATAAAGATGAACTGGACAAAATGTAAGCCCTGATGGAAGAGGAAGACAGTGAAGAAGAAGAAGGAAGGAGAGACAGAGGAGACCATTTGCCGCCACCAGAATTTCTCTTCATGTTGCCATTTAATTTTGCTGCTCGTTGTCTTTACTGAATTGAGTTAGGTCATATTCCTTGTTTGGTAAGTCTTAGAAATCAGTAAGAAAACAATTAGAAAATGTATTAAATATTTCAATTGTAAGCTCAGCTCTCCACACCCCGACAGCTCTTTAACCCTCTCTCCTGGTTCCTTCCTTCTCACAGTTCCCAAGAAGGTGTCCTGTGATTCTAGGTGTTGTTAGTTGCTGTTGAGTCAGCTCCACCTCATGGCCATCTTACATATAACAGAATGAAATGTTGCCCTGTCCTGCACCAGCTTCTTGATAGCTGGCATGTTTGAGTCAGTTGTTGTGGCTATTTTGTCTATCCATCTCATTGAGAGTTTCCCCCATTTTTGCTGACTCTCCACGTTACCAAATATAATGTCCTCTTCTAATGATTGGTCTTTCCTGATGGCGTGTCCAAAGTAAATGAGTCAAAGTCTTGCCATCTTTGTTTCTAAAGAGAATTCTGGTTGTATTTCTTCCAAGACTGACTTGTTTGTTTTTCTGGAAGTCCACAGTATATTCAATATTCTTCATTACTGCCACAATTCCAACACAGCGATCCTAGGTAGGTGGGCTTTTTACATCTCTGCTGTTTGATACGCATCAGGGACAATGGAAAGCCAAAAGATAATGCAACTGAGGTGCTGAGAGCCACAAACAGTAAGAAAATAAGCAGAAAGCATTTCACTTCATAGATGGGACAAGCTTTCATTCCTTGATAAGAATAGGAGTCCAACAGCGGAGAAGGATAGGCCCAAAATGTTACTTTTTGTGTGAAGAAAGAAAGAAGTCTTGCCCTCAGCTTGTCATCAGGATTCTGATTGATCTGTATTGGAATCAACTCGATGGCAATGGGTTTGGCTTACTTCTGAAACGGTTTTCAAAAAAAAAAGAAATTCCTTCAGCTGTTTCCCATAATACCTTTTCTTTTGGGGGGGGATTGTGAAAGACTTGAGTCATCTTAAAGGACAGAGGTTTAGAAGCATTTCATTGTTGCAGTGGTCTAAACCCACGCATCTCATTTCTTCTTCAAAATCCCATTTGCTGCTCTTACCTGGCAGGGAATATTGATGATGAGGGTGAGATGTGTAGGTGAGGAGAAAAGGGTCCTCCTGGGGTGAATGGTAAGTGGTAGAAGGAAAGTAGCTGTTAAAATCCACATGCACCTTCTCTTCATAAAGATCACCTGCTGGATTTGGCCATAATGGATGACAGCTAGTTTTGGCTGCAGGTGGTTCCACAGGAATCTGCTGGAAACAGGTTTCTGAGGAGTTCAGGGAAGGGGGGAAGTCGTAAGGCCAGCTGGCCAGAGGAAAAGGATAACTGGGGCAACATTTGTCATTGAGAGGATTTCTCCCCAAAGCCACGTTTTTATTCCATGCTTGCAGATCCTCATAATCCGGGTAGATTCCAGAGACAGAAGGCTGAAGCAGGTCTGCACTATTGTAGATCCTACTATTGGACAATTTACATTTCTCATAGAGCTTAGTGGGGCCCAAGCTGGCAGGGGGATCGGCCAGATCAGTGGTCCCCCCAAAACCATAACTCTTGGAGAAGGATAAGCAACCATTCAACGACCTCTGCTGAGGAGTGTTAGAAATTAAAGGTCCACTGTAACTACCAGGCAATTGGACACCTTCCTGGAAAGACCAAGTTAAAGGTAAACTTTCCCGATTTTGTGTTTCACCTGGAAGACACTGGAAAGGAAAATGAAAGGTTCACGTTAATAAGTGAAGCACATTGACACAACTACCACAGGCAGCCACAAGTTATTCTGTACAAGTAAGTGCTCCATCAGATTTTCCTCATTCCTTGCATACCTGAAGCTGGAACAAGGGAGCAGCTTTACCACAACTGCCCAAGACTGGAAAGAAGCAAACCTTGCTTCCATTTCAATCTTAAAGCTACCAACAAGGAAGAGCTGAATTTCCCTTTACTCTGAGGAGACAAGAATGTGTTTTAGATGTTTCATCCTCAAATGCAAATCTGATATCTTAATTGTCTTTGTGAAAAACCTATAAGGAGCTATTCAAGAAAAATCAAATGCAACTTCAAAGATTTATATTATACCCATTGAAGCTCTTGGGGGGTTTTCTCGTCCCTCACCCTTTTTTAAAGTAATTGTCCTCCTTGACTTTTTTATGTTGTTTTAGTGCTGGTTGGGGTCTGAGAGACTGGGGTGTTGGGTTTTTGTTTTGTTTTGTTTCCCAAGAGAGTTTCTGTGCTCATGGGAATTTAGTTAAATCATAAATAGGGCCTCTAGAATAAAAACTGGTAATTTCTTTCTTTCTCTCCCCCTTCCTCCTCCTTTCCCCCTTCCCTCCCTCCCTCCTTTCTTTCTTTCTTTTTTTTTTTTAATTGTGGTAAAAATGTATATAGCAAAGCATTTGCCAATTTAACATTTTTTACATGTCCAACTCAGTGACATTAATTCCATTCATCATGTTGTGCAACTTTTATAAGTAGAAGTATATTGTCCTTCAGCTAATCACGTCTCAATTAATCCTGCTTTCCCTTTGTCTTAAAGGAGATGATGAAGTAAAAAGGAGACAATAGAACAAAGACTAGTCTGAACTTCATGGTGTGTAAAAGAATCTGGTTAAGAATTAAAGCATACACGTGCTTACGTAAAATTATCAGACTAATAAGAGGATGGGCTTGGGTGGTGGAGAGAAAGGGTACTGACCAGGTGGAATGAGAGTAAACGCCCTTTGATGGTCCTGTTAACTGAGAAAAGGAATGATGAACCAGCTATTTGGGTTCAGGGGCTCACATTTCCCTACAATAGACTCAAATTACAATTTTTTCTGTAAGATGTTTAGAAGCTTCCATAAAAAATGTTAGAGCCTTCAGGGATGGAACAGCTCCATCTCTGTTCTCCAGAAAAGCATGGAGTACTACTGAACAGTAGAAAAAAGTATAGAAATTACTATCACACTTAAACAGACAAACACACAAAGTTACGACAATATGTTCATAAAACAATGGACTTCATGTCCCATTTGTCTGCAGGGAATAGCCCTGGATGAGCATCATTTTCAGAAACTGTCTGGTTAGTCATCTTGGTAGATGATTAACTCTTGGTAAAGTGTGCTAAGGAAATCATCTGTTTTGGGGGGAATATAAATTTTGGGGGAGAAAAAAAAGCATGAGGCTAAGATATTGTGGAGATCATTTCAGTCAGTTCAAAATATAAAGTGCCAAATACAGGTTAAGTACCAGTTCAAGTTTCTTTTTAAAATTCTAGTAGGGAAGATGGTTCTAAAATTATATGGAATTTATGATTGCGAACATGCTACAAAGATGGTAGAAATAAAGAGTAAAATTTTATTTGGTAGGATGGATGCTTACTTGTGGACCAGCCTGATGGTGTATGATTTTTAGTTTTCATTCAGGTAAGGGGCTAGGGAAATCTCTGCCCCTCACTGTGCTGCTGTATGTTCTAGACACACGTGATGAAAGCTTACCTTTGTCTCTGAGCCCCGCTTCAACTTCAGAGAGGCGGAGGAAGACGCCGTGTGTACTTTCTTCATTGCTCTTCTTGCTTCTGCTTCTACTTTGGTTTCTGGTTTTGGATGATCATGCTCTCCCTTTGACTTAAATAGAAAGCAAGAAAAGAAAGACTAGATTGTACTGCATGGCCTGTCAATTTGTACTCAATGCCCTGCCACATGACTGGGTGGTGTTGTACGGAACTATTTTGACAAGACTGGGTAATCTTTGTTAAGTATCTCCCAAGGCCAACACGCTCTTTCCGGCCTCCACGCCTTTGCTTATGATGCTCCCTCTTCTGTGATGATGCCTTTCGCCCACCTGGCAAAGTCTGGTCATAGTGAGAATAAGTAATGTTTATTAAATGCTTGCAACAGTATGTGCAGGACACTGTAATAAACACACAATGCATATTATCTCACTTAATCTTCAGCACAACCCTATGAGGTACTATCATTATTATCACCCCCCAGTTTACAGAATAGGAAACTGAGGAGGGGAGAGATTACATCAGCTGGGTAACCTCCCATAGTAAGTGGGGGAGGCGACATTCAAAATGCAGCTGGAGTTGACCCAGCTGAGAGCTGATTGTGAAATAATCAGGAATTTTTTGAGCTGGGTTTTGAAAATTGGACATGGTGAGAATAGTTATATGATGGAAATTGACAAACTTTACAAATCAGGACTTTTGGGGGAAGGCCAGTTTACCAGCACCTCAATGATTCCAACCCAGGCAGTCTGATATCAGGGACCATGCCTTCACCCCTGTCTATACCACTACCCCCATTAAAAAAAAATATATATATATATATGTATAGTTGCTGTAGAGTTGATTTTGACTCATGGCGACCTCACATGTTACAGGCTACTCCATAGTTTTCTTGGCTGTAATCTTTATAGAAGCAGTTCACCAGGCCTTTCTTACATGGTGCAGCTGAGTGGGTTCAAACCACTAACCTTTAGGTTAGTAGTCAAGTGAAAACCATTTGCACCATCCATGGACCTTCCACCCCTATTGGTAGTTCTTAATATCCACATTTTACAGAAAATTGGGCTTAGGGAAATAAAGTGATTTGTTTGGGGTTATAGGCTAGTTAAAAGTTTAAGCAGGTACTCAGACTCAGTTTTATTGAAGGCACCCCTTGCTCTGGAGCACTTAGCTAGACTGACTATGATCAGATTAACAAAGCCTCCTTTGCTCCCCTCCTGGGGCTCCCCCAGGGACAGATTATCCAATAAACAAGGTACACACAGGCTTAATTGTGTTTACTTATTAATCTGTAGCGCACGATTTCACATGAGCTTCACCACAACTGCCCCAAGTGCCTCTCCCCAAGCGCTCTGCATTTCTGTCAAAGTGCAGCGCACAGATACTTGCTCACATCTGCCTGCCTGGTTGCCCAGAGCGGGAGCCCTCCAGGCCGTGTGCAGACTCTCAGGCCCCTGTGCATTTCAGCCTCTGGTGAAGCTTTCATACTTAGTAAGCGTGTGTTGAATTAAAGAGAAACTGAATTACAGGACTCTAACTCAAATCAAACCTGGAAAAAGATGAACGGTCCGTCGTGCCTCCAGAAGTTGGTGACCGGGAAGCCCCCATGGCCTCGGCAAGGAATTAGCTTCAGAGGCCCATCACAGTTAGGACAGCGTTTCCCTACAAAAGAGCAGATGGAGGTGACCACCTGGCTGAGCCACATCAGGCAGCTCCTGAGTCTGGGCTGCCTTCTGATTTAGCCACGCCAAGATGACAGAGAATAAACCTGTGCTCAGTTTTATGGGCTTCCATCCACTGGGCATTACCTCCTGACCTTTGGAGGCCTGGCCACAATGACAGCCCAGGCCACTCTCCCTTCAGACAGATTAAGCAGTTACTTACTCAGTGGAATATTTCACAGGTGAGGGAAGAGCTCTTTGGAGCAGAAAGCCCCTCCCTACTTATTTACTGATACTTGAAATTCTTTGTAGAGAAAAGGAAAAAATTCTTTCATTTCACAATTGGAATTAAGGGTCAAAGAGACAGAGCCACATGGAAGAAAACATAGCTACTTAAATTTTTACTAAGGTGTCAGTGACTGATACCGGATCCTGCCTCGAGAGCAAGTTCTGAAGACAAACGGCAAAGAACGTGAAGTAACTTGAGGTCTGAAGTGGGCAAGGCACAGAGAACAGTGAGCCTATCTATTTCACAATTCAGTGAATATGGTAAAAAAATAAAATGAACAATATCTCAGCATGTGATTATGGCATGAACCTCAGCGGCATGGAATTCAGTCCAACTCAAATGTAATCCCGTTGCTCTTACTCCTGAACAAAGCACTCATTGAGATCACTTAGAGACCCATTTCTCAAGATGTCAAGGGGCAAATCTGATGAACTACTTCTTCTGAACTTTGCATGGGTGCACTGATGAATTAATGTTACTTCCCTAAGGGACACATCTTCCTTTTAACAGGGACCTTGAGTGAAATGCCTTATTAACCCAAAGGAGTAGTTTAAATGGTGGGAGCTCTGGGCATGGCAGATCAGTGGGACAGACACTGGGGGTCGAGGGGTCTGGTTGGCTTCCTTCATATGCCCTATGTAGGAATAACCTTCGTTTTCCCCACCCCTGGCAGTGTGAAGTGGGATGTGCGGCCAGTCAGGCAGGAACATGAGTCAATGCCAGCTTCCCTGCCAGTCCCCCTGAGCCCCACTCACTCTGCTGCTTTTGCCGGGCTTTGTCACAGATGGCGGGGCGCAGGTAGACCTTGCGACCCTCCTCAGCAGAGCAGTCACGGCTGCACACCACCACGCCCAGGCAGGACTTCTTGAGGATGCGGGAGTTGTGGTTGTTGGTGTTGCGCATGGCCCAGCTGCTCAGGTGCCTCTGTGCGCTCCTGTCCTCTGAGCTGTAGATGTGCTTTGCGTAGGAATCTGGCCACTCCTGGAACCAGTCGGTTTTTTTTACATTCTGATAGAAACACAAGGAATATTATTATTATAACTAGAAAGCACAACCATCAATCACTGTGAAGTCAATAAACATGAAGGATAGTTTGGCTTTTGAGAGACCTTTGGAAAAGATCTGTTGTTGTTAGTTGCCCTCTAGTTGGCCCCTGACTCATGGTGACCCCACGCACAATAGAACAAAATACTGCCTGGTCCTGCACCATCCCCATGTGCAGTTGCAGATCAGACAATTGTGAACCATAGGATTTTCATTGTGATCCATAGGATTTTCATTGACTGGTTTTCAGAAGTAGATGGCCAGGCATTTCTTCCTAGTCTGTCTGACTCTGGAAGCTCTGCTGAAACTGTTCAGCATCATAGCAGCATGCAAGCCTCCACTGTCAGACAGGTAATAGCTGCGCATGAGGTGCATTGGCTGGGAATCAAACCCAGGTCTCTCCAACGGAAGGTGAGAATTCTACCACGGAACCACCACTGCCCTTGGAAGAGACCTTTTGTTGTTATTAGGTGCTGTTGAGTCAATTCCAACTCATAGCAACTCCACGTGACAGAGTATAACTGCCCCATAGGGTTTTCTAAGCTGTAATCTTTATGCGAGCGGATCACCAGGTCTTTCTTCCGTGTAGCCACTGGGTGGATTCAATCCACCAACCTCTCAGTTAACAGCTGAGCACTTCACCATTTGTACCACCAGGGCCTCTCTGGAAAAGACTTACCTAGATTTCATTCTGACTGTGAGGTCTGAGAGCACAGCACAGCCACAGCAACATGGTTGCTATGTCTATTGAACATTCAGTCCATGACCCAAATAAGTTGTAATTCAGCCCTCCTGAGTTCTATCCGGTTGGTATTTCTCTAACACTTGTTGATAAAGTTATGACCATTTTCTCACTAAGAATTTGGGAGGGTGAAGCAATATTATTGTGCTCTTACCCAATTACTGTGGAAAAATTATGGCAGGATCATGTGTATTGTCTCACACCATGCTGTGGTTGCCTTTTTGGGAATCCTGTGGGCTTATGTAAAGACACCAGAGACAAGCAGTGGGAAGACTGGGAAGCCCTGGTTAAGGAGAATTCTGAGAGCCTCTTCCTCCCTCTATGGAGATTTCCTTCCTTTATCTACTCACTGTACTTATGTGCCTCAAACACGAGTAAGGAAGGGCTCGTTTTGACTGAGAACTTCTATGTTCTTGCTCAGTACTGGTACTATTCACCATGAGTGAACATCTGACTAAACTCTCCTTTAAAAGGTAAGGGCATGCTGGCTACCATGACTGCACATTTTGATCAAAGATTCTAGAGAAGAATCCTCATAAAAAGGGAGGAAAATGTGGAATAGAATTTCAATTCTCATGGCATACAGGACTTTCTGAAGCCGTTGAGACTGTATGAAGCCCAAAAACTATTGTACTGAGAAAATATTTAACCCTGAAGCCATAAACCAAAAATATCCCCTGAAGCTTTCTTTAAACCAAGTAACAGTCTAGTTTAACTAATAAAGAATGTCTGCTATGAGTCTTATATACTCTTTTAAAGAACTTACCATATGGGATCAAACTGTTAACAGCAACTCAAAAGGTTAGATTGGAAGCTTAGGGGGAAGAGACTTTATGTAATAATAGGGGAGGAACAAATTGGAAAAGGAGTGTGAGAATGTCTACACAGTTTGGAGAATGTAATGAATGTCCCTGTGTTGTACATGCAGAAATTGTTGAATTAGTGTATGTGTTGCTGTGTACGTTGTCAACAACAATTAAAAGAAAAGGTAAGGGGCACAGGATACTCAATCCTTGTAGCATAATTATCTGGCTTTCTGTGCCTCTGTTTCTTCTTCTGTAAAACAGGGATAATGCATCAACCAAGAGTTGTTCGGAGGATTAAATGATATATATATAAAATACTTACCCAGCACCTGGTGAGTTCTAAATAAATGTTAAACACTGATGTGGTGGCTCATATTCCTAGGCCCTATACTGGTACAGCCCTGGTGGCGCAGGGGTTAAGAGCTCGGCTGCTGATCAAAAAGGTCGGCAGTTCAAATCCACCAGCCGCTCCTTGGAAACACTTTGGGGCAGTTCTACTCTGTCCTATAGGGTTGCTGTGAGTCGGAATTGACTCGACAGCAGTGAGTATATTGGTACATAGACCAATTGCTGCATCGCACAGATTCTGCCTATTTCTTAAAGTGGGAATCACTGAAAAGTCTCAGCAGCTAAACTCAGGCTATGCCCACCCCATGGCTTCCAGAGACCTGATGTGGTATGGGAATATTTTTCATCTAGAAGATTCTAGAAGGTCAGAGTGCAAAGGCCTCCTCAGGCACCTCTTCTTTGTTTCACCAACACGAAAGCATAGCACAGAATATGACAAAGGAAAGACAAAAGTTTGTTGGAAAGAAAAAAAAAAACAAATACCAAAGTCAGGATGGATGGGCAGCACGAGGAAGTTGGTGTTTGTTAAGTTTCAAGTTTAGAACATTGTAACATGAGACTCTAGGAAAGAGATTTTTTGACTCTGAAGCCTCATTTTCCTCTTCTATAAAATGGGGACATAGATAAAATCTGCCTCACAAGAGTGCTGTGAAGAGCAGATTCTTTGTAAACTGTAAGTCCTGTATAATGATAGTTGTTTGAATTTCTATGAAGGCAGAGGTGGGTCTGAGGAAATATAAATGAGAGATTTTATGTACATGAGAGGAGTCCCTGAGTAATGCGAACAGTTAACATGCTTGGCTGCTAAGCGAAAGGTTGAGGGTTCGAATCTACCCAGAGGAACCTTGGGAAGAAAAGCGTGGTGATCTACTTCTGAAAAGTCAGCCTTTTGAAAACCGTATGGAGCACAGTTCTACTCTGACACATGTGAGGGCGCAGTGAGTTGAAATCAACTAGATAGCAACTGCTTTGGTTTTGGTTTTTGGTCAAGACAGCAGAGACGAGGGCAAAGAGTAAAGAAGAGATTTTTATGTTTTCAAGGTAGGTGGTCCCTTTGAGCTGGCCAGTGCCAAAAATCCTATGAACCAGGAAGAGGGGAAAGCATTTGTGACAGCTTTTCAGATGTTCTGATTAAGGCAAAGACTCCATGCCTGCGGAGGAAGAAATGATCTCCACTGTCTTTTAAGCTTTTTCTTAAACAGCCCCTCCACCTAGCACCCTACTTATCCAGTGCCCTTAATATAATAATGAGTCATAATATTGACACTGTTAAAATGGACTGAAAAAATTACTGGTAGTAATTGTGTTCCCATCAAGCTATTCTCTTGGCTGGTTTTTATGTCTAGTCTTTTGACCTGGGTATTTAGTTGATGTTTAGCATCTTTTTACACTGAAATTGAGAGAAAACCCACATCCCAATAATGCAAAAGAATTCAAGTGTCAAATAGATGATACCAAGTTCTGAAAGCCTTTTAAATTTAAGGACATCAGAGAGGTAAAATTTAAAAAGAGAGAATAATCATTTCTTAATCTTGTTTAGAAAATCTTCACAAACTATTCTTTTTCTATCTTTTGTTTATTTTAATTTCTAACTTTTCATGAGTAACTCTTTGTTTTTCCTCTTGGTTAAGAAGTTTATAATTTAAAGGGAATATCCCTAAGGTTTCCAACATGTAAATCTAGCTAATTTATATTTTATAATCTCATGGGTAACACATCATGGGGGGGTGTTAATTAATATTTCTATGACTTCTGTGTGTAATTTATCCACTAAGAGATTTAATCCTCTAATTCAGTCAGAATCTTTGAAATTCTATGCAATCATAGAGTGTCCTTCATTCTCCCCTCATTCTAATTTACCATAACTACTTGAAATGTTAATAGGGTATCTTAAGGATCAAGTAAGAAGTCCTCATGACATAGTGGTTAAGTGCTCAGCTGCTAACCAAAAGGTCAGCAGTTAGAACCCACCAGCCACTACTCCGGAGAAAGATGTGGAAGTCTGCTCCCGTAAAGATTACAGCCTTGGAAACCTTACGGGACAGCTCTACCCTGTCCTATAAGGTTGCTGTGAGCAGTGGCGTCACTAAGGTTGGTGTCACCCAGTGCAGGAACCCACGATGTCATTCCCACATGCTAATTACCACAATATTGTAGCTGAAACACTAGAAAATTTGACAAAGTCAGTGACTATAAAAACACCTGCAGCAACACATACTGGTAGTGCGTGCAGACGAAACCACGCGATTCGAAACATCATTGTAATTGGGTAAAAACGACAGCTCTGACTGGAGCGCATTAGAAGGTTCAAAAAGTAAATTAACATAGAGCTTTAGCCTTGTAGGTATATTGATACATGTAAGCTGGGCTTACGAAAAATGTTTTGTTGTTGTAACTAACTACAGGGATTATGTTTATAAAAATGAAACACTGCCCAGAAATTTTATAGACAGTCATTTTGGTGTCACCCCCTCTGATAGAGTCACTTGGTGTGGTCTGCACCCCCCTAGTGATGCCACTAGCTATAAGCTGGAATCAACTCAACAGCAACTCAGTGTTTAGTTTTTTTTTAAAGGATCAATATATATTATTATTACATAAAACTAATAATTTCTCTTTAAGGTGAAGACTCCCTGCCTGTGGAGAAAATAAGCTCTACTGAAATACCCAAAAAAACCAAACCCATCGCCGTCAAGTTGATTCTGACATAAAGTGATGCCACAGGACAGAGTAGAACTGCCCCATAGGGTTTCCAAGGAGCGGCTGGTGGATTTGAACTGCCAACTTTTTAGTTAGCAGCCAAGCTCTTAATTACTGCACCACCAGGGCTCCCTACTGAAATAAGGTACAAAAAATATCTACATTGTCATGTCATTGTATTAAAATTGATTTTCATTTAGAATATAGTCCCCTCTCATATAAAGCAATTATCTACCAGGTTTTCTTAATTATAAGAACAGTTTATTAATTTCTTATAAATAAATGTTTCCAAATAAAACAGGGATAGCAAAGAGATACATTTACAGCAAATTAGATAGAAAAGAAATTAAATGTTACTTATGGAAAATAGAAAAAAAAATCAGTTAGCATTTTGATTTGCACACTTTTCAGGAACTTATCTGTTCTGATCCAACTGGAGACCAAACTCAAAGTGTTAGTTATGGAGAGAAATTCAATTCAATAAAATGCTTTTGCATTAACTCAAGCATAATTCCTTAAGGTAATGCTGTAATTTCCTACCTGGATTAAGGAGATTGGACTCAGGACAAAACTCCTTAGCTGCCCAGACAACACTAAAGCAGGCCAGGATACCCCACCTTCCAAACTCTGTAAGCTGCCTGTCTCTCTTCTTCTCCCTCCCCCTCCCCACTCTACCCAGCTAAGCAAGGGACCTGTTGGTAGGTACCCAGAAGAGTCTATGTTACCTCGGATGTAGTATTGCTCCTTCATTATACCAGAAGCACCGAGTGACAGAGGATTCTTGCCTCAATAATGGGGACCACAATAATCACGGGAGCTCATATGGGTAGATCTGTCCCATGTTAGTTCAAATGACCTTGACACCAAGGAGACTGCTGGACAAAAAGGGCAAAGTCATGGGTATCACCATCAGAGCAACAACAACGTGACCTGATCATGCAGTCAGATAAGCACTGACAAGCAATCTAGACTCTGGTTTACCTGTTGGCTCCCTAGGACCAAGACACAACTGGCTCATTCGGATTACATTCAGCCACATGAATCCACGGAAAGAGCTCAAATATTCACTGTTGTTTGCATTTTAGGGCTCAGCCTTGCAGATGCAAAGGAAATTTTGCTGGCTAAAATCACGGTCCAGGAATTAACTGATCGGAGATGTGGCCCCATTGTGCTTGACGCAGTAGGTTTTAGGTTGGTCTGGATTTTTTTGTTGTTGTTGTTGGTTGTTGTCAAGTTGATTCCGACTCACAGCGACTCCATGTGTGCAGAGTAGACCTGTTCCATAGGGTTTTCAAGGCTGTGACCTTTCAGAAGCAGATCTCCAGGGCTGTCTTCTGAAGTGCCTCTGGGTGGGTTCGAATCGCCAATTTTTGGCTAGTAGTCAAGCGCTAAACCATTTGCATCACCCAGGGACTGTATTTATGTTTAATCTAGTATATTTTTATGTTTTCTCTACAAAGAATATATTTAAACCTTGAAATTTTGTGAGTTTATGCCTTGGCATGGCTTTGGCCATGGGTTTAATCTGAGAACTGTGCAGTACTTAGAAACAAACACTTTCAGGGTGTTTGTCTCCTGTGACGCTACTGAAACAACCCATACTTCCGTGATTCTTCTAGAGAAACTGGCTGGTGTTAGGAATGGAGTGCGTACTATTTAGGAGAAACCAAAAAACCAAACCCACTGCCGTCAAGTCAATCCTGACTCATAGTGACCCCATAGGGTTTCCAAGGCCGTAAATCTCAACGGAAGCAGACTGCCACATCTTTCTTACACAGAAACGCTGGTGGTTTCAAACGACCAACCTTCCAGTTAGCAGTTGATCACTTTAACAACTACGCCACCAGGGCTCTTTATTTAGGAGAAAAGCAACTAATTTTTTTCCCAGTTTTAAACAAGAAAAGAAATTTCTACGGAAATCAAGACTCTCTCTTCAGTATTGCAATCAGTATTGATGAGGACCGTGTAAGCCCCATTGCTAACCAGGCTAAGACTAAACCAACGCTAGACGTTTGCTGTATAGATCAGGCAAACCCTAAAGCAATCACACTGAGCTTCCAAAAGACAAGTGTAATTTAAGGCGAATAGAAAGAGAAAGCAATATTGGTGTGTTACATTGGCCTGGAATAAAGACACTTGTCTAACGGTTTTGAGTAAGCCAAGTGCTTGCAGTTCTGCGCTGGCTCCCTGGAGGCTAGATAAAAGAGAAATGGAATCAAAATAACCACAACAAGCTGGAGGAGTGGCCAGAAACAAGGGAAATAAATGTCTGTACAGATGTAAATACAGCTGAAAGGAGGAAACAGACGAAATGAATACAGAGGGAGAAGAGTTTACTGAGTTCAAGTAGCATGGGAAGGATCAGGGCCTTTTCTTCCTTTTTTTAAAATTTTATTTATTTGGTTGCTGTCGTTGAGAATATATACAGCAAAACATACACCAATTCAATATTTTCTACACGTACAATTTAGCAACATTGGTTACATTCTTCGAGTTGTGCAACCATCTCACCCTCCTTTTCTGAATTGTTTTCCCCCATTAACACAAACTTGCTGCCCCCTAAATTTCCTATCTAATCTTCTGAGTTGATGTTGTCAATTTGATCCCATATAGATAGATCTTAAGAAAGCACAATGCTCAAGGCAGACGTTCTTTACTAGTTAATCTAAACTATTGTTTGGTTTGAAGAAGACCTTTTCTGATTATGAAGAATTCCAGCCAATAAGCTAATGATGGCTTCCCAAACCAGCAGCAAGTTGCCAAGGAGTGAATTCTGACTCATGGTGACTGTGTGTGTGTCAGAGTAGAATTGTGCTCCATAGGGTTTTCAATGGCTGAATTTTTGGAAGTAGATCACCAGGCTTTTCTTCCAAGGCACCTCTGGATGGATTCAAACCACCAATCTTCCTTAGCAGCCGAGCATGTTAAATGTTTGCACCATCCGTAAAAAACCAGACCAAACCTGTTGCCATTAAGTTGATTCCAACTCATAGCAACCCTATAGGATGGAGTAGAACTGTCCCATAGGGTTTCCAAGGAGCACTGGTAGATTCAGACTGCCGACCTTTTTGGTTAGCAGCCATAGCTCTCAACCACTGTACCACCAGGGCTCTATCCAAGGACTCCCAAAAAACAACAACAACAAAAAAACCCGTTACTTCCAGTCAATTCCAACTCATAGCGACCCTATAGGACAGAGTAGAACTGCCCCATAGGGTTTCCAAGGCTGTAATCTTTACAGAAGCAGCCTGCCACATCTTTCTCCCGAGGAGCAGCTGGTGGATTAGAACCACCCCGCCAGGAACTCCCACTGCCTATAAAATAACCAAGTCCTCTTAGAATAACCTGATCCCAAACCACGTTTGTAGCTGGGAGCCCCCCAGATCTCCTCGCTGAACCCCTGTGCACAAGCTCCCTCAAACATAGATGCTGAAGAGCCAGCCTTTGGACTTTGGTGCCCTCTCCTTTTTTCCTCCCCACTTTATAACACATCTCTCCAGAGAAAGCCCCTTGCAGGATGCTCAGCCTTATCCCCCACGCCCAAGTCAGGCTGAATTAAACACGCCCTCTCTCGTGTTCTCGTAACATTTTCTATCGTGTTGATTCTCTACCTGGGCATTGATTTTGTTCCCTTAGCACAAAGCCAGCATAAACCCAGATGAGGGTGGGGTTGTCTCTACTCAGAAAATACTAAGAGGCATTTGCATTTTTAGTCATTTCCCTGGCATATTTACCAAACTGAAGGACACTTAGCTATTTCCATGAGCAATCTCAGTACCTTTTCCATGGACAGTAAATGATACATTTCCCAAACAGAAATGTTTACTTTTGTCATACATTTCTCAGTGTAATGTCTTGAGTAGCTAAGAATGCTTTTATTTTTAAAAATTCATGTTGAAACATGAACTTTTACAAGCCCCGAGTTTCCCTTCGGGGAAGTGGTTCTTCTTCTCTCGTTTATGGATCTGATGAATGATACAGATCCTTGGCTCCAAAATTCGAAAATGTGTGGTAGTACTCAGTGTTGCTCACCATTTCAGGGACTTCTTAGACCTCATTAAAACCCCTGCTATATGGCCTAATAGCATGCATAATGTTTCTGTTCTACCTTCTAGTTCATTGCATAGTTCCTGGAGTCTTAAAAGCTTGCAAGTGGCTACCCAAGGCACAACAATTGATGTCCAATCTACTGGAGCAACAGAGGAAGAAGGAGAGTTAGGAAAAGGAGGAGGAAATGCAATGTGTGGCTAATTGCCTCCGTGAACAACTGCCTCCTTTACCATGAGGCCAGAAGAATTGGATGGTGCCTGGCTACCACCACTGAACCCTTTGATCAAAAACCCTATAGAAGAATCCTGATGAAACGGGGAAAAATGCAGTACAGAATTTCAAATTCTCATGGAATCCAGACTTTCTAGAACCAGAGAGGCTGGATGAACCCCTGAAACTATTGCCCTGAGATAATCTTTAAACCTTAAACCAAAAATATCCCCTGAAGTCTTCTTAAAACCGAACAATAGTTTAGCTTAATGGTAAAGAATGTCTGCCTTGAGCATTGTGCTCTTTTAAGATCTATCTGTATGGGACCAAATTGACAACAACAACTCAAAAGATTGGATAGGAAACTTAGGGGGCAGAGAGTTTATGTTAATAGGAGTGGCACAAGTTAGAAAAAGAGAATGAGAATAGTTGCACAACTTGGAGAATGTAATCAATGTCACTGAATTGTACATGTAGAAACTGTTGTTGGTGTATGTTTTACTGTGTATATTCTCAACAACAACAATAAAAAAAAAGAAACCCTGTTCTAGGATGTGACATTCCAAAGTCTTATACGCCCGCTTATGTCAACTCTTGATCTTCTGTATATCCTGCTTCTATTTGGGGACTGCAATTATGAAAATTAACAACGGGTAAAAATAAAAGTTCCTGAGCTAGCAGTCATTAAAATTTGTCTTAAAGTTTCCCCTAAAACTTCTACAATAATTTTAAGACCAATTAAGAGAAACTACAACAAATCCTTAAAATGGATGCTTGTATAATTTAGCTGTGGTTTATTTAACCATCCTTACATGAATAGAGGAGTCCCTGGGTGGCACAAACAATTAAGCACTCGGCTACTGACTGAAAGGTTGGCATTTTGAACCCACCCAGAGGTGTCTCAGAAGACAGGCCTGGCGATCTTCTTCCAAAAGGTCACAGCCTTGAAAACCCTATGGAGCAGTTCTCCACACACATGGGGTCGCCATAAGTTGGAACCGACTCAAAGGCAACTAACTACAACAACATGAACGAAAGTGGGACACACTTTTTGTCCTCCAGCTCCCCCAAGACCTACCAAGAGAGAATGTAGGAAGGATTTTAGGAGAAATATAAAGTTAAAAAAATAATAAACTCTTTACTAGAGGGAAAACTTGAATGGTTTACAAATCAAGACTGGAATTCCCATCACCTTTCCTCGGCTTGGCATAATTCAAATTCCTTGTTCCCCAGAATCAGGCAGATTAGATTGACCTTTTCATTGCTGGCACTGGTAGTCTCCAGTCTTAGCCTTCCTAGTGACCTTTTCAAATAACTTCCAGTGAAAACATCCTTCAAATCACAAGAAGGGAGGTCAAAGAAGTGAGGAATGATAAACAAGAAAATTCAGTTTCAAACAACTAATACTTTCAACCAAATCAAGAGTTAAAAGTCAATTTCCAAAAATAAAGGCAAAGAAAATATGAAATGAAACTCACTGTATAAGCAACTCGAAAGGTTAGATGAGAAGCCTGGGGCAGTGAATTTACTTTAATGGTGGAGGAATAATTTGGAGAAGGATAGCAAGAATGGTTGCACAACTTGGAGAATGTAATCAATGTCACTGAATTGTACGTGTAGAAATTGTTGAATTGGTGTATGTTTTGCTATGTATAGTTTCACTCCAAAAAAATAATTTTTTTAAAAAAAGTCACTCTGTGGCTGGAAAGCAATCCAGTTTACACAGAGTGTGTATTATTTATAAATTTATAAGAGTTTGAGAAGAATATGCTGTGTCCTATCAGAGCACAAGTACTTGGACATTTCAGAGCATTCCAGGTATCGATTTAGTTTTTAAAACTACGACTATGGTAACTAAGGCTGTGCATAATGAAGAGTCAATCTATAGGCAAATAAATTATCATAGATTTTATTACATTGGCTAGCTAGGATGGGTGCAACCTGAGCCAAGCCAACTTTAGAAGAGAAGGCAAGTAGCTCTTTCTTTGTCCCAGTTCATACCTGAAGGAACCTGGTAGGTAAAGACCCACTCCAATTATAGCTCATGGCATCTCCTCTTAACATTAGGCAGTGAGATGCCAGCTGAAGCTCTGAGGGAGAGGAGTGTACCCAGCTGAGACCCTTACTAATTTCCTTCCAGGTCTTAGCAGATTAATAGTTAAGGCTTTAGAGCCAAATGATGAAGGCGGATTCTTACACCCAAGTACATACCTGTGGCAGTTTCATATCATTAATATCCCAGTTTAATATCTCCTTGTCCTCAGAATCAATGTCGTCTGGTTCCATGATAAGGTCAGGTCACCCACAGGATTTCGTCTATTCAACTCCCCTCAGAAATGTTTGAGGATTTTGTTCTCAAAGGCTTTAATATGGTCAAGATGAGCCCACTCATGCAGCTCAGACAAGGAGACTGCTTTCTGATGCTAAAAAATAAGTAACAGTAATACCGACTGTTAAAGGGAATAAAAATCAGTGCTGGTCTGCCAGAAAAACCTGTATAATTGACATTTTTTGCAAGCAACAACATACTAATGAAAAACAGAATGTAAAGGACATTAACAATCTTACTGAAATAAAGCCTGACCATCCGGTATCAAAGGAGTCCCTGGATGGTGGAAATGGCTAACACACTAGGCTGCTAACCGAAAGGGTGGAGATTCAAGTCCACCCAGAGGTATCTCAGAAGAAAGGCCTGGTGATCTGCTTCCAAAAAATCAGCAATTGAAAACGCAATGGAGCACCGTTCTACTCTGACAAACATGGGGTCGCCATGAATTAAAATTGACACAACAGCAACTGGTATCAGGAAGCAGAAGCACAGTGATCACAGCTTTGACCTTTGGGTTAGGGTTTCCTTTGTCATTGCTAGGACCCAGGCTGTTAAAGCCGCAGTAAGGATTGCTGTCACTTGTAGCCACTGCTTGGGACCTTATACTCCGTAAACTTGTGTCAGGGTGGGAGGGAGAGCTGGTTTGGAATTTTTTCCTTGGAAATGCTTTCATAAATTAGCTAGTGTATGGTTGAAGTCACAAGAGGGAAACATCACAACCAGATGCATCTGAAAGTACTTTTTTAAACCCAAATTTCCATTGCGATTAACTTTGGTCTCCTCAATAAACTCCAGGTGCACTTTATATCTTTATATAACATCTGACATTTTGAGTCAAATAATACTTTGCTGTGAGGGTTGTCCTGTGTGTTACAGGATGTTTAGCAGCATCCTTGGTCTCTACCCACTAGATGCCAGTAGCACCACCTACCCCCAGTTGTGAAAACCAAAAACATCTCCAGACATTGCCAAATGCCCCCTGGGAGGCAAAATCGCCCCAACAATTTCAAAACTGTTGTTGTTAACTGCTGTAGAGTCAATTCCAACTGACGGCAACTCCACATGTGCAGAGTAGAACTGTTCCATAGGGTTTCCAAAGCTGCGACCTTTCGGAAGAAGATGGCCAGGCCTGTACTTCCAGGCTCCTCTGGGTGGATTCGAACCGCAAACCTTTATGCTAGTAGTCAAGTGCGTAACCATTTGCACCACCCAGGGACTTCGTTTGAGAACTACTGCTCTAAAAATCCAAACCACCCATCAAGACTTTATCCTCAGCAAATCTCACTCTTCTCCTGTCCTCCAAGAAGATTTTGTCTCAATTTACTTTCATTAAATTGTATTCTGTAAACAATGGACATTCAAAAATGTTTGTTCAAACTGCATTTTCCCCCATGAGAAATAGTGCTCTAACCTCTAACTATAATTGACTAAAGGGAGTTTTAAGAAAATAAATAAAAGGAAATTTTAAATGTTCTACCCTAAAAAATGGGCCCTGGGTGGCACAAACAGTTAAGCTCTCAACCACTACCAAAAGATTGGCGGTTCAGGCCCACCCAGAGGCTCCTCAGAAGACGCCTGGTGATCTGCTTCTGAAAGGTCACAGCCTTGAAAACTCTATGGCGCAGTTCTACTCTGCACACATGGGATTACCAAGAGTCAGAATAGACTCAATGGCAACTAACCACAATAACCCTCAAAAACTAATGATTTTGTGGATGAATGTACTCATTAATCTAAGAAGTGAAACATGTTTACATTATAATATTTCCATTTGCTGGTGCTCTGAAAAAACAAGAGACATGAGAATGTCATGTAAAGCTACTTATTTCTTATTTATTTGGCTTGACTTTGTAGGGCTCTAATACTTGGAACACTGGCGGCACGGTGGTTAAGAGCTTAGCTGCTAACCGAAAGGTTGGCAGTTTGAATCCACCAGCTGCTCCTTGGAAACTCTATGGAGCATTTCTACTCTGTCCTATAGGGTTGCTATGAGTTGGAATCAACTTGATGGCAAGGGGTTTAGGTTTTTGTTTTGTTTTGTTTTTTTGATATTTGTCAGTCACTGAAATCTACTAAAATGAAATTAAGAGGAGAGGAATCTAAAATCTTAGTGCAGAAAAGTTACATTGCGTTTTAAATTTTTTCGGATATAGACTTTTGTCAAATGAATGCACATTAATTTAATATTTTCCTGAAAATTAAGATAAAACATAGGAAAGAAAAAGATTGTTTTACAGCATTTAAAACACAAACAAGTAAACTCACTTTTCCTCCAGGATTAAAAAACTGAATTTGTTGAGGCTTGCTTTTTTTAATGCAACTCAGACCAAAGTATACTCAAGTTTCGTTATTTCTGCAGAATACGAACTGGACGGGAAACCATGGAGCAATGGGGTGGCCATTACTGCATCCCTTACATTTGCCTCTCCCTGGGGTTTCTGGCTTCCTTACCTTCTGACTTCTTATATAGACTTCTTACGACAGTACCGTGTCATAAAATCTCATCTCTGGTTCAGGTCCCAGCAGGCTCTGGTCACTTCTAAGCAGAGGCTGCTGTTGCCTATTCCAGGTCAGGGTACACTATGCTAATGAGCAGTGGCAACAGTCCAATCAAAATCTAGACACTTGGGATAGGTAAGCACGACCTCGGGAGTCACTTAACCAGTCTCGTTTTTCTCAGAATGCCAGCAATGTGATAATTTTATGTTGTGCTTCTGAACTTTCCCCTCCTTTATGTTCAGAGGACATTTTAACTGAAATGGCCATTAAAACGCACCTTATAAGGACATAGATATGTTTCTTGTAATTTCCTAGGTTCATAGTTGGATACAAGGCAGACTGATTCACAGTAGATTCTACTTCTCCCGCTGTTTATCCTGCCTGTGACAGACAGATAGAGGTAGGGAGATATGGTGGTGAATTTCACTAGGATATTGGACAGCCAACATCTCCTAAATCAGAAACACCAAAATGCTATCCTACCTCTAACAACGATGCCTCGCTAGTTCTAAGTATTCCGATCCCCAAAATAATACAACTGCTTCTCCCCTACGGCCGTCCATTAGAATTTTCTGTCCCTCTGGCATGGGACCCAGCCTGCTCTTTCATCTCAAATGCCAAACTGTAAGCCTGACCTCAAGTCTGCTGATGGCTAGCTTTGCCATCCTGGTGGACTCTGAGAGAATGAAGCCAGTATCGGAGCAAGAAGCAGAGGAGAGAAATGGACAAAAGGACAGGAAGGAGAGAGGCCTGACGACAAGGTTTGAGTCCCTGGACAGTCAAGTTTGAGGCCAGTTCCCATTTTCTCCTTTCCAATTATGTGACTTTTACACTTCAGCTTGTTGGGGTTGGGTGTCTGCCACTTGCACCTACCCGAGCTCTCCTAACCCGTTGCCCGTTCTCCTGTTCCCGGTAATCCTGAATTTAGCTCATACTTCAAAATAAACAGCTCTCAGAGAGAGGGAGTTACTGTCTAGGGGACAGTTATGTTAATGGTGGTGGAATAAGTTGTAAAAGGACAGTGATAATGGTTGCACAACATGAAGATTGTAATCAGTGTCACGTGATTAAGCATGTAGAAATTGTTGAACCACCCAATTTTTTTAATGTATATTTTTACCACAATTTAAAGATAAATAAACCACTCTCCTTTTCATCTATGCTTCTGAAGATGAACACCCAAAATGACTTGTCTGACACCCCTTAAAATAAAAAAAAATTAATTGCCATGTCTCACCTGAATCAATGTGCAGGACAGGATAGTTGCCGCCAGGCCTGTTAGACTCACCCAGCATACCGTTCTTAAAGCAGGTAGTCAACGGGCCTCTCAGGGAACACTTCCTGTGCTGCGTAAAACTCATCTTTGGACTTTTCCTTTAGGTTTCTCAAATTTTAAGCCATCTGCGGCTCTCATTTAGAGTATCTCCAAGTTCTGTATAATATACCTCAATTCTAAAGAGCAACCTGAATCATCTTGAATTGTATTCTGAGCTGCATCTGTTCTGAGAAACGAGACTGCACTTATGTTCTCTTTTTAAATCTTAGGAGCCCTGGTAGCCCAATGTTTAAGTGCTCAGCTACTAACCATAAAGTTCGTGGTGAGAACCCACCCAGCGGCTCTGTGGGAGAAAGACCTGGCGATCTGCTCCTGATTAAAGATTACAGCCAAGAAAACCCTATGGGGTAGATCTACTCTGTCACATGGTGTCTCTATGCGTCAAAAATTGACTCGACAGCACCCAACAACAACATAATAGAAAAGCAACAACATAAAAGCTCTTTCTAAATCTCTGGGCAGACAAGACAAACCTAGTTGGCTGTTGAGATTCCCTAGTTGGTTGTTCAGGTGGAGAAGCCCCTGGAAGTCATAGCGCTCTTTGGGAAATACCATGAAATTTTAAGATATTTACTTTAACTATAAGACTTGAGAACTGTTTCACCAATAAAAACTATGACTAAAATATGCATATGCAATATCAAAATCACCACTATAAACCTGAAAAAAAACAAGCTCTCAAATTCATAATGGTGGGTTGTTTCCAATTTCCCATGAGACCTTGCTGCCCTTTTGTTTTCTGCTAAAAGACAAGTAATGAGATGTCCTACAGATTAATGAAAAATGTAAGTAAAGTCAGAACTGAGAAAACGAGTCAGTTTCTTGAATAATTTTCCAATTGGTTGTTAGGGATTGAGTTTCCCAAAATTATGTCTTGGAATCCTAACCCCTGTACATGTTGGTGTAATCTCGTTTGAGTGTCGGGTTTTCTTTGTTATGTTTATGAGGCGTATCAAGTTGGGTGCATCCTAACCCAAATTGCTTCTGCGTTATAAAAAGAACAGATTAGACCCCTACATGAGCAAGCACAAATGGGCAAGACAGAGACATGTGAGGATTGCCAATTAACCTGGAGCTATAGAAGCTGAAAAAGACAAAAATCGTCCCCTAGAGACAGTGTCCTGAATTCAGACTTCTAGCCTCTTGAACTGTGCAAAAATAAGTTACTGTTATTTAAGTCACCTACCTGTGGTATTTCTATTACAGCAGAACTAGGAAACTAAGACAATGGGGAAAGCTAACTTTTTACATATCATCTAAGAGTCACCGACCAAGCAGGAATATGATCCCACCATTTCCACGAAGGAGTGAAGTAACCAGGTCTGGTCCAATAACAACGCCATGGTCGGTCATCAGAGGGGAAGGCTTTTTCTGAGCACTAGCTGATACTCAGCACTCAGAAACATCACTAGCCCTCCAAGAGCTCGTGGATTCATATCGGGAGACCAGAACAATGGCTGGAGTCAAAGCGGGGAGGGTAAGAAGGAGAAAGAAAAAGAGCTGTTTTCAGTAAAACTACACACCCTCAATGCCCATATGGCAAAATACCACTTAAGGGGAGAGAGGTCCCCCCACAGCAAGGCATTTATACACCCAGGAGCAACTCCAGCAGACACGGCATCTACCACCTCAGTAGCCCAAGAGCTCCTGCTCATTGGTAGTGGAGGCTGCCCAGCAAAGGTGGAGGCGCTCAGCAGAGTCCATTAGAAGATGGTGTGACCAGGGCAACTGAGACAGGCCAACATCCCCAAAATGGGCTGGAGCAAGAGAGGAAGAAAATGATGCATGCTATATGGTAACAGACAACCCGTTGATGAGCAGGTATGAGACGACTCAATGAAGACACACTCAGAAATAATTGGGGTGGGGCCAAGGTCCTGTAGATGCATCCAAGGGCCAGCAAACTACAGCCTAAAACTCCTAATATGGCCAATTTAAACTCAGAAGCCTGGGGAAATCAAAAGCTAGAGATTTACAAATTTAAAAACATTGAGAAAGATGCATAAAAAATGTAACTGTTGTTCTTTGGATTATGGGATTGCTGATGTTTACTTCCTTCTTTATGTTGTTGCCGTTAGGTGCAGTCAGGTCAGTTCCAACTCAGCAACCCTACGTACAACAGAACGAAACACTTCCAGGTCCTGAACCATCCTCATAATTGTTGCTATATTTGAGCCCATTGTTGCAGCCGCTGTGTCAATCCATCTTGTTGAGGGTCTTCGTTTTCACTGACCCTCTACTTTACCAAGCATGATGTACTTCTTTATATATAATACTCTAAATTTTCCATACAACATCCTTTTTTATAATCATTTTTTCAGTCATGTGATACTTTGCTTTTTAAAGCCATTGATCTAAAGTTAAAAATATCTACTATTTGAACAGTATTTTACAGCAGCAGTTCTCAAACGTGCTAGTCATTAGATCAGTTTACACTCTTAAAAACTAATAAGAACCTCGAAGAGCTTTTGTTTAGTTATATCTATGAATATTTGCCATTTTAGAAATAAAAAACGAACTTTTTGAAATACTAATTTAGCTAAAATATAAGTAACAACCTATTGTTTTTAACATACATAACAATTACATGAAAAATAACTATATCTTCAAAACAAATATATTGAGAAGAGTGAGTACTGTCTAATATTTTTGCAAATCTCTTTTATATCCAACCTAATAGAAAACACCTGAATACCTCCTATCTGCTTCTGCATTTAATCTGTTATGATATCACACATCATGTAAGCTCTGGAAAACCCCACTGTACACTTGCCAGAGATTTACAGTAAAATAAGGCAAATAACATCTCAGTATTACATGGAAAGTTTTGACTTATAAACTTTCTGAAAGGAACTGGGGGACCCCCAAGGAATCCCTGGCCCACACTTTGAAATTTATACTCTACAAAACACATTCACAAAGAAATCGCATTTGAGTTGGGAATGTTTTTAACAGATGAAGTACCTGAGATTCAGAAAGATTAACTAGTACATACAAGATCACAGGCTCAGACTCCTGTCTTTTGACTCTGAATCTAGAACTAGATTCCAGATAACTACATCTCCCCTGTAAAAGCTTTCTGGCTAATCTCCTTTTGCTAGATAAGCAGCAGCCTGGGACACTAAAAGAATTTTTACACAGTAATTAGGGTGGCTGATACTTTAACTGTAGATTGTGGTAGAAAAACGGAGGCACCGAAAAATGACACAAAAGAGAGTATGTTGTAGTAGACACTAGCACAGGCCCCGGGAGGCAGGAGTCCTGAGTTCTGGACCCCACTCCTCCACTTACTGTGTAACTTGAGACAAGTTCCTTTGCCTCTCTGAGCACTAGGATTCCTCATCTGCAAAGTGAAGATGATGGTATCTTACCTGCCCGAAGGTAGGACAGATGATTGCCCAAGGTCCCTACAAGTCAAAGGCTGTGATTTACCAGAAATCCCAGTCATTTAGAAAACTAGGACTACAACTCGGCTGAAAAGGACTCTCCTTTTAAAACTGTAATTCCTGTAATTCTTCCTTTTTCTCTAATGTGGTGTTTGGAATTTACTATTTATTGAAAGCTATTTTAATCATCTTTCTTACACCGTCTTCAAATTTTGTCCAGAAAATTCAGCCTTGAGAACAATGGATTGAAATTACTTGAAAAGTTAAGTATTTGTGGAAATCCAATGCAATTCAACAAGTCCCACAAAGTGTATTGAATGCTTGTTGTTGTAGAGCAGATGTTTAAGAATGGAGAGAAGCATGTTCATCTGATCATATTTCTGGGCATGCTACTGAATTTAAACATTTACAATGCACTTAAATTTTTTAAAGGTTAGAGCAACTCCTAAATACTGTTAGAAACGCAATCGAATGACATGCTTTACATAGCAAAGAAAAAAACAGAAAATAGCTCATGGCAGTAGACATGAGTCAGTGAAGTATGTACTGAGCTATTTGAAGTTTAAGAGGCAAATTCCAGCATTTAAAAAAAAAAAAAAAACCCAGATTTTTGTCTTTGTTGTTTTCCCCTCATCTTCAAGGAGATATCACTAAATTGTAAGTTTCATAGGATCGGGGACTATACTACATTTAACTTCACATTCCACATAACACCTCGCAAAGTTTCTGGAAAATTCCATTAAGTTATCTTTGAATACACCAGTGTAGTGTACAGTTAATGAAATATTTTCATCTAAGTTACCACATTTAATTTTACAATAACCTTATGAGATGGACAGGGCAAGCATTTGTGCAATTCTACAGATGAAGAAGCTAAGGATCCCAGCTCAGCTCATCTCCAGGCAACATAGGATTGGGACACCAACCGAGGTCTTCTACCAGCAACCCCAGCTCTGTCCCTCCATCCTCACTCTCCTAGTAGTTTTGAATAAGTATTCAAAGTTACTTCCTAAATACAGTTTCGCCTTGAGACACAGAAATATGAACAGACAAGATCTTAAGATCCTTCTAATCTTATGAATTTATGTGACAGTATCCCAGAAGATACTCAGTGTCCTTTTTAGAATATGAAGGTGTTTGTGCCTATGTGAGATCAGGCCTGCAAACATATATATTTAGATAATAGTGAAATGACCTCAAGTTCTATTAAAAGCTTTGCAATCGTGAGAGGAAATCAACAAATGTGATGGGGAACCTAGAGCAGGCAAATGCATAGAGACCAAAGTTTATTAGTGGTCATCAGGGTGAGTGGGAGGAGAAAATGGGGAGATAATGCTTAAGGGGCGCTGAGTTTCTGCTAAGGGTCATGACAAAATCTGGAAACGGATAATGGTGATGGCTGCACAATATGGTGAACATAATTAATGTCACTTAATTGTACATGTAAAAATGGTTGCAATGGCAAATGTTTTGTTATATATATTTCACCACAATAAAATTTAAAAATAAATAAAGAAAATCACACACACAAAAAGTGAGGGGAAGGTTGTATAGGTTGTATAAGAGTATTGCTCTTTGATCCTTATGCAGAGTTTGAAAAAGTAGTTATTAAACCAACTAAATGTATGATGGTTCGCCCAAGCAGGACTATCCAGAGCAAAGCTGTGAAGGGGCCAGGTTTCCTTTAACTACCCTCTGAGTGTTCTACACTTCTTAGGTATCCTCTCTGCAGACCCTTGGATTACACATTTCTCAGCCTGCCCTGGGGCTCAGTACCCTCAAGCTGCCTAGTATGCAAAGCCCTACAGTACACCACCTGAGCCTCCTTCCCAGACAAGGTCTTGTGTTGTTGTTGGCTGCCATGGAGTCGGCCCCTGACTCAAGGCAACCCCATGCACAATGGAATGAAATGCTGCCTGATGCTGCACAATCCCCATGATTGTTTGCAGATAAGACCGTTGTGATCCATAGGGTTTTCATTGGCTGCTTTTTCAGACGTAGTTCACCAGGCCTTTCTTCCTAGTCTGTTTTAGTCTGAAAGCTCCGCTGAAACCTCTTCAGCATCATAGCAACATGCAAGCCTCCACTGACAGAGAAGTGATGGCTGTGCATGAGGTGCATTGGCTGGGAATTGAACCCGGGTCTCCTGCACTGAACCACCACTGCATCCCATTAAAAAAAAATTACCTCACTCAAAATATGGATAGTCAATAATGGGTATACCTTTGGGAAAAGCTTCTAACATAAAAAACCAAACCAAACTCCATTGCCATCGAGCCTATTCTGACTCAGAGCAACCATACAGGACAGAGTAGAACTGTCCCATTGGGTTTCCAAAGCTGTAAATCCTTAAGGAAGCAGACCACCACATCTTTCTCCCATGGAGAGGCTGGCCAGCTTGAACTGCCAACATTTGGGTTAGCAGCCAAGTGCTTAACCACTGCACCACCAGGGCTCTTCCAACATGAAAGAGAGATTTAAAAACAACTAACCCATCCTTGGAGGAAAGAGAGATAGTGCAGAAAGATACAATTACGCCAATAAAGCCCGCGAGGATGGAGCAATCAACATACTACAGAAAAAGAAGAAAAAAATTCCAAAAACAAGAAGGAGCTCTGGGAAGTTATAAATATAACAGTAAAAATGAAAAATTCATAAAAGTAGGAAAATGAAATCAGAAAAACCCACCAGCCATAAAATTAAACCAAAAGTCAAACAGAAAGAAAATAGGAGATAAAATTAGAGACTCAGACCAAGAAGTCCGCACAATTAAAATTTAAAAGATGCCAGAAAAAGAGAAAACTAACTGGAAAAGCTAAAATTAACAGGGCAATACAAGAAAATTTCCCAGAATTGAAGGACATGAGACTTTGGACTGAAAGTTCTACTGAGTGAAACACAATAAGTGAAAAAAGGCCTGCCCAGGATACATCACTGTACAGCTCAAGACACTGGAAATCAAGAGAAAAATCCCAAGACTTCCAGAGAGAAAAAGCAAGTTAAATGCAAAAGATGAGAAATTAGAATTTCATTGGATTGTTCAAAAGCACCAACTCTGGACGACCAGAAGATAATGGAGTCATGCCTTTCAAATTCCAAGGGAAAACATCTCCAGCCCAGAATTCATGGTGAGTCATGTGAGGGAAGGGCTGAATGAAGTAGTTGTGAGTAGTTGAATGAAGAGAATGAGGGTTTCAGGAGAGCAGAGGAGAAAAGCCCAGGATGAAGGTGCTTGGAAGTTCCAGCCTGGCTGGCGTACAGCAAACCATGCTTGTTAACAAAAGATTCTGGGAGAGGGGTCTATTGGAAAAATAGAGAAACAATATTTTTGTGAATATGGGAAACATTATTCATCAGTATGTGGCAGAAACTCAGGACAATAAATTAATGATGAGCGTAGTGGATTGAATAGTGTCGCTAAAATTTCATGTTCACCCAGAACCTCAGAATGTGACCTGATTTGGAAATAGGGTCTTTGCAAGATGTAATTAAGTATCTCAGGATAAAATCATCCCGGATATAGGACAGGCTCTAATCCAATGATGATGTCTTTATAAGAGACAAGAGAGGGAGACTTGGACACAGAGACACAGAGGGAAGAAGGCCATATGAAACAGAGGCAGAGATTAGAGTGATGCTGCCACAAGCCAAGGAATACCAGGAGCCACCAGAAGCTGGAAGAAACAAGGAAGGATTGATTCTCCCCTAGAGCTTTTGGAAGGTGTGGCTCTGCTGATACCTTCATTTTGGACTTTTGGCCTCCAGAACTGTGAGAATAAATTTCTGTTGTTTTAAGCCACCATGTTTGTGGTAATTTGTTATGACAGCCGTAGGAAACTAATACAATGGGTACATAGAAAACCAGGCAAATAAAAAAAAATTAGGCAACTCTTAACTCCAGGAAAAACAAAGAACTATAGTTCAGCAATTAACAGCATTTGCTTAGTCAAAATAATGTCAATGCTGACAGTACACACTACAGGGGAAGTCAGCACAACTGGACTAAACCAAAGCTAAGAAGTTTCCGAAATACAACCAAACACTTTGAGGGACTGAGTAGCAGGGGCAGGGGTCTGGGGACCATGCCTTCAGGGGACATCTAGGTCAATTGGCATAACAAATTTTATGAAGAAAACGTTCTGCATCCTACTTTGATGAGTGTCGTCTGGAGTCTTAAAAGTTAGCCAGCGGCCATCTAAGATGAATCAATTGGTCCCAACTCACCTGCAGTAAAGGAGAATGAAGAACACCAAAGACATAAGGAAAGTATTAGCCCAAGAGTCAGAAAGTGCCACATAAAACAGAGACTCCATCAGCCTGAGACCAGAAGAACTAGATGGTGCCTGGCTACCACCAATGATCACCCTGGCAGGGAACACAACAGACAGTCCCTGATGGAGCAGGATAAAAGTGGGGCGCAGAACTCAAATTCACATAAAAAGACCAGACTTCATCGTCTGACTGAGACTGGAGGAACCCCAGAAAGCATGGCCCCCGGACTCTCTGTCAACCCAGAACTAAAAACATTCCCGAGGCCGACTCTTCAGACGAAGATTAGATGGAACTATGGGACATAAAATGATACTTGTGAAGAGTGTGCTTCTTAGCTCAAGTAGATACATGAGATTAAATGGGCAGCTCCTGTCCGGAGGTGAGATGAGAAGGCAGAGAGGGTCAGGAGCTGATTGAACGAACATGGGAGATCAGGGGTGGAAAGGAAGAGTGTGCTGTCACAGTACAGGGAGAGCAATTAGGGTCACATAACAATGTATGTGTAAATTTTTGTATGAGAGACTAACTTGAAGTATAAACTTGCACTTAAAGTACAATACAATAAAATAAAAGTACAATACAATAAAATAAAAAAGTACAATACAATAAAATAAAAGTACAATACAATAAAATTAAATTAATGAGCTCTCAGTTCCCCTATGAACCTGATGTATAAATCCTGCTGTACTGTGCCATGCAGACACAGAACTGAAGACAAAAATAATCGTGAAGGTGAAAGATAGCATTGGGAACTATTTTTAGAATCCAGCAACAAATGAGGTGTTTTTTTAAGGCACTCCTGGTGGCACAGTGGTTAAGAGCTACGGCTACCAAGGGACAGAAAGGGCCACATAAACCAGAGACTCCATCAGCCTAAGAAGAGAAGAACTAGATGGTGCCCAGCTACCACCAATGACTGCCCTGACAGGGAACACAACAGAGAGTCCCTGATGGAGCAGGAGAAAAGTTGGGTGCAGAACTCACATTCTAGTAAAAAGACCAGACTTAATGGTTTGATTGAGACTGGAGGGACCCCGGAAGACATGGCCCCCGGACTCTCTGTTAGCCCAAAACTAAAACCATTCCTGAGGCCAACTCTTCAGACAAAGATTAGACTGAACTATGGGACATAAAATGATACTCATGAAGAGTGTGCTTCTTAGCTCAAGTAGATACATGAAACTAAATGGGCAGCTCCTGTCCAGGCTGAGATGACAAGGCAGAGAGGGTCAGGAGCTGGCTGAATGAACATGGGAAATCTGGGGTAGAAAGGAGGAGTGTGCTGTCACAGTATAGGAAAGCAACTAGGGTCACATAATAATGTATGTATGAATTTTTGTATGAGAGACTAACTTGAATTGTAAACTTTCACTTAAAGTACAATAAAATAAAATTAAAAAAAAGTCAGTGCAGACCATAGATTAACTAAAAATCTTTATATAATTATTAGGTTGAGTGGGTGACTAGGTAATGTCTAAAACTGTTGAACTGAGAAATACAATATAAGCATATTATTTATAAATGTGGAGATAAATGCTAAGGAAAACTGTCAAGAGGTAAGAGTGGTTTTTCATGGGTACAGGGCTGGGAGGTAAGAAGAGGCAGATCAGCTAATTGCAGTTTTTCATAATAACCTTTTATTATTATTATTATTTGACTTTATATGCAGTTATTACTTTGATAAAAATAAATTGAAAAATACTTGCCCATGTGCAACTCCATCCCTTCTGGATCTTACTTCCAGTTAACTAATGTAATATATTAATAAAGTGAATATGTTGCCTAATCTATTAAGTAATTTATTTAATTTTTAAAGGGCTTCAATACTTCTATGAAAGAACTAATGGTAAAAATTTTAATCCACACAGGAAATGTGTGAATAGTGTGGAATATTTGAGGTTTCTTAAACCAAACTACTGGGGAATGAGTACATTATTTAGGACTTTGGGCATCATGGATACTCAGTAAACAGTTAATTTAGTAAAAATTGTGATAGAAAAGCACAGAACTCAGGCTCAGAATAACTCTGAGTGTGGTGCCTCATCTATGTGATAGAATGTGAGGGCCACAGTGTACCTAAAATATTTCCTGCACTGCTTTTCCACAGAAGCATGAAATTCAATTGCTATTTTATTTCTTTGGTTCTTGAAAGCTTCTTGATATTCAGAGTTGCCTGCTAGAAGGAAACATTCCCAAGAAAGAAGCACCCCTTAGTAGGAATAAGTTCGCTGCTGTGGAGAATGAGAATGGAAAAGCGAGGGTGGAGAAGAGCAGAGGTGGCACCCATACATGACTAGCCTTTGGCCAGGTCATGATTTATATCAGCTAGCAACCTGCAGGGAGTGAGAAAATCCAGTAATGGGTATGTTGTTGTTAAGCACCACGGAGTCGGTTCCGACTCATAGCGACCCTACGTACAACAGAACGAAACACTACCCAGTCCTGTGCCATCCTCACAATTGTTGCAGCCACTCTGCCAATCCATCTCGTTGAGGGTCTTCCTCTTTTTCTCTGACCCTCTTCTTTACCAAGCATCATGTCCTTCTCCAGGGACTGATTCCTCCTGATAACATAGCCAAGGTACGTGAGACAAAGTCTCGCCATCTTCCCTTCAATGGAGCATTCTGCCTGTACCTCTTCCAAGATAGACTTGTTTGTTCTTCTGGAAGTTCATGATATATTCAATATTCTTCGCCAACACCATAATTCAAAGGCATCAATTCTTCCATCTTCCTTGTTCACTGTCCAGGATATGGGCCTGACGAACTGTAGTAGCGGCGACTGGTCGAAAGGTGGCAGCCCTGTCTTAGCTTATGGCTCATCTGCAGTGCCTGCCACGGCCATCAGGTGGCAGTAGCAGAAGCTTGGCACTCACCCTAAAAAGCAATTTTCTTATGTTGCTGCTGTGATTAGAGTGAGCACTCGGCAAATATTCGTTGGAAGGAGTCAATTCTATGGTCAGTCACTAATATCACTTCCTTGGGTGGGGAGGGAGGGTGAGGGTTATTCACTAACTAGACAGTAAATAAGAATCATCTTAGGTGAAGGGAAGGACAGCATACGCTACCGGGGAAGTCAGCACAACTGGACTAAACCAGTCAGCACAACTGGACTAAACCAAAGCTAAGAAGTTTCCTCAATACAATCAAATACTTTGAGAGACCGAGTAGCAGGGATGAGGGGTCTGGGGACCATGCTTTCAGGGAACATCTATGTCAATTGTCATAACAAAGCTAATTAAGAAAACGTTCTGCATCCTACTTTGGTGAGTGGCACCTGGGGTCTTAAAAGCTTGCAAGCGGCCATCTAAGATGCATCAGTTGGTCCCAACCACCTGGAGTAAAGGAGAACGAAGAAAACCAAAGACACAAGGAAAGTATTAGCCCAAAAGACAGAATGGGCCACATAAACCAGAGACTTCATCCGCCTGAGGCCAGAAGAACTACATGGTGCCCGGCTATCACCAATGAACGTCCTGACAGGGAACACAACAGAGGGTCCCTGATGGAGCAGTACAACGATGGGATGCAGAACTCAAATTCTAGAAAAAAGACCAGGTTTAATGGTCTGACTGAGACTGGAGGCGCCCCAGAAGGGATGGCCCCTGGACTCTCTATCACCCCAGAACTAAAACAATTTCCAAGGCCAACCCTTCAGACAGGGATTGGACTGGACTGTGGGACATAAAGTGATACTTGTGAAGAATGTGTCTCTTAGTCAAGTAGATACAAGAGACCAAAGGGGCGGCTTCTGTCCAGAGGTGAGATAGGAAGGCAGAGAGGGTTAGGAGCTGGTTAAATGTTCATGGGGAATCAGGGGCGGAGGGGAGGAGTGTGCTGTCGCAGAAGGGGGTGAGCGGTTGGGGTCTCATAACAATGTTATATAAAAAAAAATTCTGCATGGGAGACTAACTTGAAATGTAATCTTCATTTAATTACAACAATAAAAAAGAATTAAAAAAAAAAGATTACTCCCTTCTATATATCCTTAACACCCTTGCACGTCTCCGGCTTTGAGGTACCACAACCCTGGGTCATTCCAACACTGCTTACGCTACTGCTGCAGCCTTGCAGCTACATGTGGTGGAGAAATTGTCACCATGCTGACTGCTCTTACTCCAAATCCATGTCCACAAACATCAAGCAGGTCCTTAATCATTCTATATTTCCCCAGTCCATTCACTCTCACTATCCTAAGCAATTATTTTACACTTTCAACTGACCCTGCAGGCCTCCAACACCTCACTCTGCAGAGGGCCTTGCTTCCCACTTCACTGAGAAAAGGAAGCAGTCAGAAGACAGCTGTCACAACACCACCACCACAGCCATCTCCTACCAGCATATGCACCCTTATAAGTCTGCCTTCCTGCTTGTCTTTATAGATGAACTCTCCTGGCTCCAAGGGCAACCCCTCCTGTGCCCAGGATCGAATCCCTTCTCATCTTCTTGGGAACAAGACTCCAGCAATTTTCCTTTTGTTTATCCACATGATTAATTTTCCTCTCTGCTAGGTTATTTTCATTAGCACACAAACCTACTGTTATCCAACCCATCCCCTCTTTGTCTTCAATTTCTTACCAGCCAAGACTTCATTTCTCTCCTCTTCTTTCCAATAAAACTCCTTGAACTCCTAGAAAGAGTTCCCATACTTGCTATCTCCAAAGGCTTCCTTCTCATTCTGTTAAACCAGTCCAAAGAACCTACTCTTGACCTCCACATTACCTAAATCCAATGGTCAATTCTTGGTTCTCAACTTTACCTATAGATAGAACTTGACAGAGTTGATCACTTCCTCCTCCTAGAAACATGTTCTTCGTTGGCTCCCAGGTCACCATAACCTGGCTTGTCTTCTTCCCTCACAGCTGTCTCCTTCTTAGTTCTTTGCTGATTCCTCCTTTTCTCCCCAGTCTCTTATTGTGGAGAACTCCTGGGCTGTCCTTGGAATTCTTTTTTCTAGCATAATCTCAATCCCTGGTGATCTCAAGTCTCATGACTTTAAATACCCTTTAGATATTACATTTCCCAAGTTTATATCTTTAGCTCAGACTTCTCCCCTGAGCTCTATACGCTAACATCCAACTGCTATTTAACATCTCCACATGACCATCTAGTGGACACCTAAACTGATATCCTGATAGCTTATTGCTCTGCCCACAGTCTTCTAATCTCAGTTAAAGGCAACCCTGTGGTTCTAGTTTTTCAGGCCAGAATCTTTGCAGGCATACATGCGTCTGTCCTATGTCTCACATCTCAAGTAGATGGCCAGGTCCTTCTTCCTAGTCTGTCTTAGTCTGGAAGGTCCACTGAAACCTGTCCACTATAGGTGACCCTACTGGTATTTGAAATACTAGTGGCATAGCTTCCAGCATCACAGCAACACACAAGCCACCACTGTAAGACGAAAGGAGCCCTGGTGGCACAGTGGTTAAGCAATAAGCGGCTAACCTAAAGGTCAGCAGTTCAAAAGTCACTGGTGGCTCCATGGGAGAAAAGACCTGGCAATCTGCTCCCATAAAGATTACAGCCTAGAAAACCCTATGGGGCAGTTCTACTCTGTCCTGTGGGGTCACTATGAGGTGGAAGTGACTCGATGACACAGAACAACGGCCTCTTCATCTCCTCCTTGTCTTGACTCACATGGCCAACCCAACACTCCCAACTCCTCTAACCTGGTTCAATTATCTCCTCTCCTGGATGGCGCAAACGGTTAAGCGCTGGGCTACTAGCTGAAAGGTTGGTGATTTGAACCCACCCAGAGGCATCTCAGGAGACAGGCCTGGCTATCTACTTCTGAAAGGTCACAGCCTTGAAAACCCTATCAAGCAGTTCTACTCTGCGTACATGGTGTCACTAAGAGTCGGAATCAACTCAATGACATTTAGCCACCACCACCATAGCTCCCGTGTTAGTAGCTATCTTGCTTAATCTTTGCAAAAAGTGTGGAGGTGTTTGCCAAAATTAGTCTCATTATTGAGATGAGGAAACTGAGGCTCAGAGATGTTAATTAACTGGCCCAAGGCCACACATTTGGCTAAGTGGCCGAAGGTAGACCTCAGAGAGCTCAAAGTTTTTCTCCTTCACTGCTCTGCGCTCATTCATTCACTCAACAAATACTCAGTGATCTTCCATCTGTGCCAGGAGCTCTGCTAGGAAGGGAGGGCACCACTGTGCACGACAACTTGTCTGCCCTGCAGGAACTTCACTCTTACTGCTAGGTTGGAGGGTTTTAACAGTCACTTATTCCCTTCTGTTTTCAGTATCCTCATATGCGTGCAAAAGCTGGACAACGGATAAGGAAGACCGAAGAAGAATTGATGCCTTTGAATTATGGTGTCTGCGAAGAATATTGAATATACCGTGGACTGCCAGAAGAATGAACAAATCTGTCTTGGAAGAAATACAGCCAGAATGCTCCTTAGAAGCACGGATGGCAAGATTTCATCTTACATACTTTGGACATACTATCAGGAGGGACCAGTCCCTGGAGAAGGACATCATGCTTGGTAAAGTGGAGGGAAATGAAAAAGTGGAAGACCCTCAAGGAGATGGACTGACACAGTGGCTGCAGCAATGGGCTCAAACCTAGCAACAATCGTGAGGATGGTGCAGGAAGGGGCAGTGTTTCATTCTGTTGTACACAGGGTCGCTATGAGTTGGAACTGACTGGATGGCATCTAATGACAAAAATATCCCCTTCTGTTAGCCTTCATTTTCCCTCCAGGACCCCCTAAGGATTGCTGTGGATGCTGTTGGTTTACTGCGCAGTTCATCCCTCGCTGCTTGAACCTATAATACCTTAGAAGTATTAGAAGTGGTTAAGTGCTGTGGCTGCTAACCAAAAGGTCGGCCGTTCGAGTCCACCAGGTGCTCCTTGGAAACTTTATGGGGCAGTTCTACTCTGTCCTATAGGGTCGCTATGAGTTGGAATCGACTCAACAGCAACGAGTTTAATCATCTTCCGTTTCTGATTGGACACCAATATGGCTCTTACTTTTTCTTAAGATGCGGCCACTTATCTTAGCCAATACCCTATAGAGAGGACTTAATTTGCAAACTTGACTACGTCCTCTAAAGCCCCCTCCACATCCTCCTTTGACTTCCAGTTTGTTTTGAAACAAAAAGGTTATTTCTCCAGTTACAGCCTGTGTAAACGGTAGGGAAGTGTGTATAGGCAAAAGTGCACAGAGTCCTGAAAAAGCAAAACCTGATTGCTTTGCTCCGTTCTGACCCAGCCCTGACCCAGCACTGACCCAGCCCTGACCCAGCCCTGACCCAGCTGTCCCGACTCCTCCCTAACCGACCCTTAGGTCAACCTTGCAGCATCAACAACAGGTATTCAATGCATTATTTCAAAAACTCAACCTTCCCCTTTTTAGTTAGCCTGATTTTATTCACTCGTTTCAGAAAAAAAAAAAAAAAGACCTAAAATGTCATTATTTTCTAAATTACTTCTGTTTTCAAAGAAAGTTAAACTGAAAATTATGAGGACTTAAAAAAAAATACAAAACTGCTTCTTTCCAGTCCCCAAAACCAAAACCCGTTGCCGTCGAGTCAATTCCAACTCACAGCGAACCTACAGGACAGAGTAGAACTGCTCCATAGGGTTTTCCGAGGAGCAGCTGTGAATTCGAACTGCTGACCTTTTGGTTAGCAGCCGAGTTCTTAACTACTGCACCACCAGGGCTCCTTTCCCAGGCCCCGTTTGTATTATATCATAATGTCACCATGAGCAACACAAGAGAGGTACAGTTAATGATCCAACTGCTGTGACTAAGTATTAAAAAAAATACAGTTGCCCCTTGTATCATGGGGTTGCCAGGAGTCGATGCATACCCATAGCAACTCCATGGCACAATGTCAGAGTAGATAAGGCAGAGACTACTATATGGCCAGCAAATATTAAAATATTTACTATCTGGCTCTTTACAGACAAAATTTGCTGATCTCGTCCATGGACGATCTATCTTTATGTCTATCCGATGCCTTCCCTCCCCTCCCTACTCAAGGACCAGTACCACCAGTTGCCCTCGAGTTGATTCTGACTCATGGCAACCCCACGTGTGTCATAGTACTGTGCTCCATAAGGTTTTCAATGGCTGATTTTTTTGGAAGCAGATCTCCAGGCCTTTCTTCCCGGTGCCTCTGGGAAGGCACGAGTCTCCATCTCCAACCTTCTGGTTAACCGTTTGCACCACCCAGAGCCTCCCACTCAAAGGCATTGCCTGTTAATTCTTTCTCTAACCTGCATCAATTCTTCCCTGTCTACTGAATCATTCGTATTAGCGTACCAAAAAGCAAAGAAAAAACCCTTCCTTGACTCTCCCCTTCTCCCACCAGTTACTGCTCCCATTTGCAGGAAAAATCCCCAAAGAATGCGTGTACTGGCAGTCCACAATTCTCTTCCCAATCTCTTTTACCATACCGTTTAGAATTTTTGCCCAATCTCTACTGAAACTATTCACATCAAAGTTACCGATGACCCCTGCATCGTTAAACTCAGCGACCAATTCTCAGTCCTCATCTTACCTGATCCCTGGGCAGCATTGGACTCAGAGGATCACTCCTTGCCTCAAAGCACTTTTTCACTGGGCTCTCTCTAGACACCACACCCTCTGGATTTTCCTCCCACCTACTAGGTGCTTCCCTGCACTCTCTTTTCCTGGTTCCTCCTTTTTTCTCTTATCACTGGAGTGCCTCAGGCCGTCTATCTTTTGTATTCACGCTCTCTCCCTTCCAGGCTCCTTCAGGCTCAAGGCTTTAAAGGCCATAGCTTATGCCGATAACTTCCAAATATATACCTGCAGCCCAAATTTCTCTCCTGCAGTGCATACTTGATATCCTACCTGACAGCAACCACATGAGTGTGTCTAATCAACCAAAAGCCAAACCAGGGGAATCGACTCTGACTCATGGCAACCCCAAGCGTGTCAGGGTAGAACTGTGCGCCATAGGATTTTCAGTGGCTGATCTTTTGGAAGTAGATCACCAGTCCCTTCTTCCAGAGAGGCTCTGAATAGACTTGAACCTTCAACCTTTCAGCTAGCAGTGAGCACATTAGCCGCTTGCACCACCAGGGTCTGCAAGCTTCTATAAGACATCTCAAAGTTAATGTAGCTAAAACTGATATCCTGGTTCCTCCCCAACCCCAACCTGTCTCTTCTCTCTGTTACTGGCAATCTCATCCTTCCTCTCAGGTCTAAATCTTTCCAATCATCCTCTATTACTCTTTCCCTCACCAGTCAAAAAATCAGTTGCCCTCAAGCTGACTCTGACTCACAGTGACCCCATGTGTATCAGAGTAGAACTGTGATTCGTCGGGTTTTCAATGGTGATTTTTTGGAAGTAGGTCACCAGGCCTTTCTTCCAAGGTGCCTCTGGGTGGACTTGAACCTCCAACCATTCAGGTAGCAGCTAAGCACCTTAACCAATTGCACCACACAGGAACTCCCTTTCCCTCACACCCACCCACCTACAGTCTGTCAGGGAATTCTGTTTTCTCTACCTTCATAATTAATCCAGCCACTGCCCACTTGCCACCTGAATTACTCCAATAGCTTACTAGCAGTTCTCCCTGTTGTTGTTAGGTGCCGTTGAGTCAGTTCCAACTCATAGTGGCCCTAAGTACAAAAGAACGAAACACTGCCCAGTCCTGTGCCATCCTCACAATCGTTGTTATGCTTGAGCCCACTGTGTCAGTCCAGCTCATTGTCTTCCTCTTTTTTGCTGACCCTCTACTTTTCTAAGCATGATGTCTTTCTCCAAGGACTGATCCCCCCTGATAACTTGTCCAAAATACGTGAGACAAAACTCTCACCACCCTTGCTTCTAAGGAGCATTCTGGCCATACTTCTTCCAAGACAGATTTGTTCATTCTTCTGGCAGTCATTGGTATATTCAATATTCTTCGCCAGTATCGTTTAATTTCAAGGCATAAATTCTTCTTTGGTCTTCCTTATTCATTGTCCAGCTTTCACATGCATTATGAGGCGATTGAAAATATCAAGGCTTGGGTCAGGCACACCTTAGTCCTTAAAGTGACACCTTTGCTTTTTAACCCTTTAAAGAGATCGGTTCTCCCTACTTCAACCTTATCTGATATTTTCCTCTGCCCAGCAGCCAGAAAAATTCTTTTAAAATAAAGTCAGATCAAAATGCCCCATTGGTGCCCCATTTCACACAGAGCAAACACCAAAGTCCTTTAAAAGGCCTACAAAGCGCTATTTGATCTCCCTTGCGGCCCCCCCATCCGTCACCTCTCTGACCTTCTCTCCTATCATCCTCCCCCTAACTCAGTATAACACACTGACTAGCCCTCTTGCTGCTTCTGGGCAAGACAGGCTGGCTCCCACCTTAGGGCCTTTGCGCAGGTTGTTGCCTTTACCTGGAATGCTTTTCTTTAGATGGCCACGTGGCTAACCGCTTTGTCCAACTTCAAGTCAGCTTAAATGTCAGTGTGACCTACCTTGCCTTGATCTCCTGATCCCCCAACCCTGCTCTGCTGTTTGAGGGAGCACTATCACTTGTAACATGTTTAATAGAAAGTAGACTCCACTAGCCAATGTATTTTTGTCTCTTTGGCACACTTGGATTATTTAGTTCCAAGGGGTTGAAGCTAAAAAGCACTCAAAAAATATTTGTTGAATGAACAAATGGAATATCTACTTGCAAAACAATTTTGCCTTCTTTTTCTCAAGTAAATTTTTCAGACCACAATTACCACAGCCTCCACCACACTGAGTCCAGCACAACTAGATGGTGCCCGGGTACCACCACCGACTGCTCTGACAGGGAAAAGTATAGAGGGTCCTGGACAGAGCTGGAGAAAAATGTAGAACAAAATTCTAACTCACAAAAAAAGACCAGAGACTACAGAAACCCTGAGAGTATGGCCCCCGGACACGCTTTTAGCTCAGTAATGAAGTCCCTCCTGAGGTTCACTGTCAAGCCAAAGATTAGACAGCCCCATAAAACAAAACGAGACTAAATGGGCACACCAGCCCAGGGGCAAGGACGAAAATACAGGAGGGGACAGGAAAGCTGGTAATGGGGAACCCAAGGTTGAGAAGGGGAGTGCTGACACATCATGGGGTTGGCAACCAATGTCACAAAACAATATATATGCATTAATTGTTTAAAGAGAAACTAAAGCACGATAAAAAAAATTTTTTTTTCAATGACCTTGAGAGTTGTGTGTTATCTCCATTTTACCTACAAGGGGACCAAATCTTAAACAGTTCATCTAACTGGCACAAATCACAACTGTTAAGTTGAAAAGTGGAGCTGGGGACCTAGATCTTTTCCTAATCTCAAAACTAGTGTTGCTTCTAGCTGTCTGCATGGTTACCCCCATGTTCGTGTTTGTGAGTCAAAGGAAATAACAAGCTCACTCATGCCAAAGATGCATTCTGGGAGTCCATGAGTAAAGCAAATTTCTGTAATCAAAATCAAAATGCCCATGATAATGGCAAAGGATTAGTTAGCCCATGGGCACTCATAATTATAACTACATTTGCTCCTAAAGTAATTCATACATTTAAATGATACAGATTTAAAATTATTTAAATAGGCAGAGATCTTTTGATACAAATAAGAAAATAGTATACATATAACCAGACACTTATTTTAATCACAAAAGGTTTCCTTGATAGAGTTATGGTTAAAGAGAATCAAGATGAACTTGATGGGGCCTGACTGGAGGTTTTGAGCAAGAGAAAGTGATGGAGAATTTAAAAAGAAAAAAGAGTGAAGGGAAGGGAGACGGAAAAAAAGAGGAAGAATGTAATTTGGACAGATGGCATTACCTAGACCACTAGAGGCTGATGACCTCAGAGAATCTTTCTTTGCTGTTTAAAAAAAATCCCTTTGGGAGAACCAAATGCGATATTCCAGATAAGGGTTATTTTTACCTAGAAGAGAAAACCAGGACAAGACCAGCAGAAAAGCTACTAATCCTTCACCCCTAAGCCATGCCTCAAGCTCATCCCACCTCAGCCCCTGCTGGGAAGACCCCAAATTTGAATTGGAAGTTTAGAGGAGAGATGCCTGGGGAAGCTGGTAAACTAAAAATTGAGCCTTGCGGGAGGGTACACTTATCTCTCCAGCATGCGGTTTGGTTGTAATTGGCCCCAAGATTTGGAAGGAGGTAGGACAGTAGGGAGAGAGGGTTAGGAGTTAGGATTTTATATGTCTTCCTTCACCAGTAAAATCAGCTGCTGTTGAGTCAGTTCCAACTCATGGCGTCCCCGTGTGTGTCAGAGTAGAACCGTGCTCCATAAGGTTTTCAATGGCTGATTTTTCAGAAGTACATCACCAGGCCCTTCTTCCGAGGTGCCTCTGGGTGGACCCAAACCTCCAACCTTTTGGAGTCCCTGGGTGGTACAAATGTCACCCTCACTTCCCATTTAAAATTGATGAAAAAAACTGCAGAATTTCTGTTGTTGTTCTTGTTGGGTGCCATCGAGTTGATTTTGACTCATAGTACAACTCCATATGACAAAGTAGAACTGTCTCATAGGATTTTCATAGAGCCCTGGTGGTGCAACGGTTAACAGTGAGGCTGCTAACTGACAGGTTGGCAGTTTGAACCTACCCAGCAGCTCTGAAGGAGACAGACCTGGCAATCTGCTCCCATAAAGATTGCAGCATAGGAAACCCTATGGGGCAGTTCTCCTCTGTCCCATGGGATTGTTATGAGTCCAGATCAACTCGATAGCACCCAGTAACAACAGCAACAAAAGAGAAATGAAACCCTGATGTGTGTTCAACACGGATGAACCTTGAAAACATTATGTTGCGTGAAATAAGTCAATCTCAAAAAGACAAACACGCTATGATCGCACTTATATGAAAAAAGCAAATATATAAAAACCAAAGATCATTAATGGTTAACCAGGGGTGGAAGGGAAGAGAAAGGGAGAGTTTTTGCTTGGGGGGCATTGAGTTTATGTTAACGCTGGTGGAATATTTTGGAAAAGGATAGCTATAATGGTGGCACAACATGAAAAATGTAATCGATGTCATTGGATTGTAAACATGGAAGTTGTGTTGGTGAATGTTTTGGTGTGTATATTTTCACTACAATAAAATAAATAAATAAAGAGGGTGGGGGCTCAAGCTAATTTTAAAATTTATACGGAAATACAAACAGCCAAGGATAGCCACAGCAATACTGAAATAGAGCAAAACTGAAGGTCTTACACTACCAGATATCAAGATTTATTCTGAAGCTCTGACATTTAAATCAGTGTGGTATTGGTGCAATAAAAGGCAAATAGACCAATAAAACATGATAGAGCCCAGAAATACACCTATATGGGCAATCGATTAATAAACTCTATACTATAGTGCATTGGAGAAAGGATGGTCTTTTCAATAAGTGGTGCTAAGTCAACTGGATATTCATATGGGGGAAAAAATGAATCTTAACCCTTAGCTTATATCATGCACAAAAATCAATTCTGGATGGATTGGAGATTTGAAAACATAAAACAATCAAGCTATAAGAAAAAAACAGAATATCTGCCATTCCTTGCTATGCAAAAGAAATATCTTCATGACCTTAGAGAAGGCACATATTTATTAAATAGGAAACAGCAAATTTTATTGTTATCTTGCTAACTACAAGATAATAAAATTTATAAACTGACTGCATTAAAACTAAGGACCTCTGTTCTTCAAATGACAGTAAGAGGCTAAAAAAGAGGTCATAAAAAAGAAAACATATTTGCAATATATATAATAAATGTATTGCATGTATTACATCCAAAATATGCAAAGAACTACTGTTCAGTAAAAAAGTAGACAACTCCTTTTAAAAATAGGCAAAAAGCTTGAATAGATCTTCACAAAGGAGACTACCCAAATGACTAATAAACACATGCAAAGTTGTTTTAATGTTATTTTCTTTAGAAAAATGTAGATTAAAACCACTCAGAAGAATGGCTAAAATAAAAAAGATCGTCAATATCAAGTGTTGCTGACAATGTAGAGTAACTGGGACTTTTACCTCCCTGAAGAGATTGTAAATTGGAAAATTCTCTGTCAGTATCTACTAAAGCTGAACACATATACCTTATGGCCCAGCAATTCCATTCCTTGGTATGCAACAGAAATGGCTACATATATTCACCAAAAGACCCAAAAAGTTATAGCAGCACTGTTCACTATATCACTAAACTGAAAATAACCCAAACATCCACAGACAGTAGAATGGATAAAGTGTGGTATATCATTCATACAACAGAATACTATTTAGTAATGGAAATGAATCAACTACTACTACATATAACACCATGGATGAATCTCACAAACATAATGTTGAGAGAAAGAAGCCAGGCACATTAGAGTACGTACTCTATTATACAAAGATTAAAAATTGGTGTTGGAAGTTAGGATAGCAGTGGGCGTGGAGTAAGCCAACAACTGGTTAATGACCGGTTAAAAACCAAAAGCCAAACCTGTTGCCATCGAGTCGATTCCAACTCATAGCGACCTTATAGGACAGAGTAGAACTGCCCCATAGGGTTTCCAACGAGGGTCTGGTGGATTCGACTATGCCACCAGGGTTTCCTACAGACTTTGAAATTCAAGTAACGTTTTTCTTTTCTTGATCTAGGATAATGTAAAATTTTGCTGAAGATCATTCAAAAGTGGTTGCAGCGGTACATTGACAGCAAACTGCCAGAAATACAAGTCAGATTCAGAAGAGGACATGGAACGAGCAATATCATTGCTGATGTCAGATGGATCCTGGCTGAAAGCAGAGAATACCAGAAAGATGTTTACCTGTGTTTTATTGACTATGCAAAGGCATTTGACTGCGTGGATCATAAGAAATTATGGATAACATTGCAAAGAATGGGAATTCCAGAACAGTTAATCGTGCTCATGAGGAACCTGTGCATAGATTAAGAGTCAGTTGTTTGAACGGAACAAGGAGATACTGCATGGTTTAAAGTCAGGAAAAGTGTGTGTCAGGGTTGTATCTTTTCACCATACTTATTTAATCCTTATGCTGAGCAAATAATCTGAGAAGCTGAACTATCCAAAGAAGACCATGGCATCAGGATTGGAGGAAGACTCATTAACAACCTGCATTATAGAAATGACATGACCTTGCTTGCTGAAAGTGAAGAGAACTTGAAGCACTTACTAATGAAGATCAAAGATCACAGTCTTCAATATGGATTACACCTCAACATAAAGAAAACAAAAATCCTCACAACTGGACCAATAAGCAACATCATGATAAACAGGGGAAGTATGAAGTTGTCAAGGATTTCATTTTACTTGGATCCACAGTCAACGCTCATGGAAGCAGCAGTTAAGAAATCAAAAGACACATTGTATTGGGTACATCTGCTGCAAAAGACCTCTTTAAAGTGTTAAAGAGCAAAGATGTCACCTTGAAGACCAAGGTGCTCCTGACCCAAACCATGGTGTTTTCAATCACCCCATATGCATTCAAAAGCTGGACAATGAATAAGGAAGAACAAAGAAGAATTATGGTGTTGGCCAACAGAGAGTCCCTGATGGAGCAAGAGAAAGGTGGGGTGCAGAACTCATATTCTAGTAAAAAGACCAGACTTAATGGTCTGACTGAGACTGGAGGAACCCCGGAAAGCATAGCTGCAGATCCTCTACCAGCCCAGAACTAAAACAATTTCCGAGGCCAACTCTTCAGACAAAGATTGGACTGGACTGCGGGATATAAAATGATACTTGTGAAGAGTGTGCTTCTTAGCTCAAGTAGATACATGAGACTAAACGGGCTGCTTCTGTCCGGAGGTGAGATGAGAAGCCAGAGAGGGTTAGGAGCTGGTTGAATGGACATGGGAAATCAAGGGTGGAAAGGAGGAGTGTGCTGTCACAGTATAGGGAGAGCAATTAGGGTCACATAACAACGTATATATAAATTTTTGTGCAAGAGACTAACTTGAAATGTAAACTTTCACTTAAACTGCAACAATAAACAAACAAACAAAAAAAAGAATTATGATTTTGGCAAAGAATATTGAATATACCATGGACTGCCAAAAGAACTAACAGATCTTGGAAGAAGTACAGCCAGAATGCTCCTTAGAAGCAAGGATGGCAAGACTACATCTCACATGCTTTTGACATGTTATCAGGAAGGATCAATCCCTGGAGAAGGACATCATGCTTGGTAAAGTAGAGGGTCAGCGAAAAAGAAGAAGCTCCTCAATGAGATGGACTGACACAGTTGCTGCAACAATGGGCTCAAGCATAAGAACAATTGTGAGAATGAGGCAGGACTGGGCAGTGTTTAGTTCTCTTGTACATATGGTTGCTATAAGTCGGAACAACTCGACGTCACCTAAAAACAACAACAGGATTATGATACGTTCATTTGAGAAAAATTACTGAGTCGATCACTTATGATTTATGTACTTTTTTCTCCAGGAATTTATGTTACCGAGAACTCTGGCCCTGCTCGGTGTGACTCCGTCCAGAGGCCAAATAAGACAGAGCTAGAGTTAGGGAGAGGGCAGGTAAACTTTATTGGTTAGACAAGCAAGGAGACAGTCGAGGATGCGTGCCATCCAAGACCGCCTTCCCAAGGGGTCTCAGGGGTCTTATGGTGTTAAGGGCAGGAAGTGGGTGAGTATCTCTGCTTCTCAGGCTGGAGCTCTATAAATTTCGATTTAAGGGCCAGGTCAATTTTTATTCTCTGCTCAGGCGGACCAGATAGGGATGGTGATTTATTGCTGGTTGTACGTCTCCTTCTCTAATTAGGTCTGTGCTCTTTTTTCTGAGAAATTTTCCGTCTTCTTCCAGGTCAGATAGACGGTCACTTGAGGTATTAAGATGGTGTCCGGAACTGGTTCCGGCTGGTTTCTTTTATCACCGAGTTCAAGGAAGTCTCTGCAAAGAACATAACTTCAGGAAACAGGACAGAGATAGCGTAGGAACTATCTTGTGAGTGCTGTCATATATATACTTTAACAAAAAGATTACATTAAAAAGTGGGAGGAATTCACATCCTAGGATGGCTATTATCAGAAAAAATGAAAACTAACAAGTGTTGTTGAGCATGTAGAGAAATAGAAACCCTTGTGTATTGCTGGTAGAAATATAACATGATTCAGCCACTGTAGAAAACAGTTTGACAGTACCTCAAAAAATTAAATATAGAATTACCATATGACTCAGCAATCTACTCCTCAGTATATACTCAAAAGAATTGAAAGCAGTAACTCGAAAAGATACTTGTACACCAATGTTGATTCCAGCATTATTTCCAAGAACCAAAAGGTGGAACTAACCCAAGTGTCCATTAAGAGACGGGTAGATAAACAAAATGTGGGCACAGCCAATTAATGTAATTGCTGTCAATAAGCTGTACATCTGTAAAAGCTGAATTGGCAAAAGTTGTGTGATAGATATATTTACAACAACAACAAAAAAAAAGAGTAGTTGCTGAGGCTGCTTATGGACAATGTAACAGCTCATGGGATTTGGGTTGAAGGTTTAGGACATGGTTTCATGGGACATCCCAGTTAATTGGCTTACTTAGGAACGTGTTTAGTGCTTCTATTCTACCACCTAGTTCCTTATGTGTAGTGCCTGGGATCTTAAAAGCTTGCAAGTGGCCATTCAAGGTATAACAATTGGTCTCCTTCCTCTGGAACAACGGAGGAAAAAGAAAAGTCAGGAATAGGAGGAAACGGAATGTGTGGCTAATTGCCTCCATAAACAACTGCCTCCTTTGCCATGAGACTAGAACCAGATGGTGCCTGGCTACCATTACTGAACATTTTGATCAGAGATTCTATAGAAGAATCTCTGATCAAAAGGGGGAAAATGTAGTACATAATTCCAAACTCTCATGGAATCCAGACTTCCTGGGGTCGTGAGGCTGGCTGAACCCCTACAACTATTGCCCTGAGATAATCTTTAAACCTTAAACCCAAAATATCCCCTGAAGTCTTCTTAAAATCAAACAATAGTTTAGATTAACTAATAAAAAATATCTGCCTGGAGCACTGTACTCTTTTAAGATTTATTTATATAGGGTCAAATTGACAACAGCAATTTGAAAGATTAGATAGGAAATTTAGGAGGCAGAGAGTTTGTATTAATGGAGACGGAATAACTCAGAAAAGGAGGGTGAGAATGGTTACACAACTCAAAGAATGTAATCAGTATCACTAAATTTTACATGTAGAAATTGTTGGATTGGTGTATGTTTTGCTATGTATATTCTCAACAACAAAAATAAAATAAATTATTTTTTTAAATGTGGTGCATAAAATGGAATATTATTCAGCCATAAGCAGAAATGAAATTCTGATACATGCTGCAGCATGGATGAACCTTGAAAACATTATGCAAGGTGAAATAAGCAAACACAAAAGGACAAATACTGTATTATCCCACTTATATGAAATATCTAGATAAGGCAAATGCATAGAGGCAAAAGTTTATTAGTGGTCACTAGAGGCTGATGGGAAGAGGAAGTGGGAATTACTGCTGAATAGGTACTGAGTTTCTGTTTGGGGCCATGTAAAACTTTCAGAAATGGATAGTGGTGAGCACAAAATGGTGAATGTAATTAATGTCACTGAGTAGAACACTTAAAAATGGTTACATCACCTATGGTCACCTGATCTTCAACAAGGGCAAAAGTCCATCAAATGGGGAATAGACAGTCTTTTTAACAAATGGTGCCGGCAAAACTAGATGTCCATCTGTAAAAAAAAGAAACAAGACCCATACCTCACACCATATACAAAAACTAATTCAAAATGGATCAAAGATCTAAATATAAAGCCCGAAACTATAAAGTTCATAGAAGAAAAGTCAATGCTAGAGGCCATAATACACGGCATTAACAGGATACAAATCATAACCAACAACACACACACTCCATAAGATAAGCTAGATAACTGGGATCTTCTAAAAATTAAACACTTAGGCTCGTCAAAAAACTTCAGCAAGCATCTCATAACATGGATGAAACTGGAGGACATTATGCTGAGTGAAATAAGTCAATCACAAAAGGACAAATATTGTATGAGATCTCTATTGTAAAAACCATGAAAAAGTTCACCCACAAAATGTAACAATCTTCGTTGGTTACCAGGGATGGGAGGGGTGGGGGGGGGATATTAAATAGGCAATAGATAAGTGGTATCTTGGGTGAAGGGTGAGACAGTACACAATACAGGGGAAAC
>NW_004444151.1:3838225-3854909 GCF_000243295.1 Trichechus manatus latirostris
GGGGTTGTTAACCAATGTCATAAAACAATATGTGTACTACTGTTTCATGAGAAACTATCTGTTCTGTAAGCCTTCACCTGAAGTACAATAAAAAAAATCATAATAATAAAGGGCCAAAAAAAAAAAAAACTTCACGAAAGAGTGAAAATAGAACCTGCACACTGGGAAAAAAATTTCGGTCATTACAAGTCAGGCAAAGGTCTAATGTCTAAAATCTACAAGAAAATCCAACACCTCTACAACAAAAAGACAAATAATCCAGTTAAAAAATGGGCAAAGAAAATGAACAGACACTTCACCAATTCAAGCCGCCAACAGACACATGAGGAAATGCTCCCGATCACTAGCCATTAGAGAAATGCAAATTAAAACCACAATGAGATACCATCTCAGCCCAGCATTACTGGCACGAATCAAAAACACTGGAGATAACAAATGTTGGAGAGGTTTCGGGGAAATCGGAACTCTTATGCACTGCTGGTGGGAGTGCATAATGATACAACCATTTTGGAAAATGATATGGTGCTTCCTTAGAAAGCTAGAAATAGAAATACCATAGGATCCAGCAATCCTGCTCCTAGGACTATATCCTAGAGAAATAAGAGCCATCACACGAATAGACATATGCACACCCATGTTCATTGCAGCGTTGTCCACAGTAGCAAAAAGATAGAAACAACCTAGATGTGCATTAACAGATGAATGGATAAACAAACTATGGTGCATACACAAGATGGAGTATTATGCAACGATAAAGAACAATGATGAATCTGAGAAGCATCGCGTAACATGGATGAAACTGGAGGACATTATGCTGAGTGAAATAAGTCAATCACAAAAGGACAAAAATTGTGTGAGATGACTGCTGTAAAAACTCATGAAAAGGTTTATGCACAAAAAGAGACAATGTTTGATGGTTACAAGGAATGGGAGGGGTGGGAGGGGAAAATACTATATAGACAATAGATAAGTGATAACTTTGGTGAAGGGTAAGACAGTGCACAGTAGTGGGGAAGCCAGCACAGCTTGTACAAGGCAAGGTCATGGAAGCTCCATAGACACAAACTCCTGAGGAACCGAATTGCTGGGCTGAGGGCTGTGGGAACCACGGTCTCAGGGAACATCTAGCTCAACTGGCATAACATAGTTTATAAAGAAAATGTTCTACATTCTACCTTGGTGAGTAGTGTCTGGGGTCTTAAAAGCGTGTGAGCAGACATCTAAGACACTCCACTGGTCTCTTCCCTTCGGGAGCATGGAAGAATGAAGAAAACAAGGACTAATGGACCACAGCTACCAAGGCCTCCACCAGACCGAGTCCAGTACAACTAGATGGTGCCTGACTACCACCACTGACTGCTCTGACCAGGATCACAACAGAGGGTTCTGGACAGAGCTGGAGAAGGATATAGAACAAAATTCTAACACACACACAAAAAGACCAGATTTACTGGCCTGATAGAGACTGGAGAAACCCCACGAGTCTGGCCCCCAGACACCCTTTTAGCTCAGTAATGAAGTCACTCCTGAGGTTCACCCTTCAGCCAAAGGTTAGACAGCCCATAAAACAGAATGAGACTAATGAGGCACAGCAGTCCAGGGACAAGGACTAGAAGTCAGGAGGCGACAGGAAAGCTGATAATAGGGAACGCAAGGTCAAGAGGGAGAGTGTTGATATGTCATTGGGTTGTTAACCAACACCATAAAATAGTATGTGTACTGTTTAATGAGAAACTATTTGTTCTGGAAACCTTCATCTAAAGTACAATAAAAAAAAGAAAAGGAAAAAAAAAGTTACAAAGCCAAATTTTTTGTTATATATATTTTACCACAATAAAAAAAGTGGGAAGAAATAAATGTTCATATTTGCTTGGATATGAATTAAAATCTCAGGACGAATACAAAAGAAACACATTTTTCAGAAGCCGTGCTGGGTAGATATGGGACAAGAGTGGGAAGTGTTGAATAGGAAAATTAATAACAGACATCTTTCTTTGATTTTAATATTTTCTTATCCAGGCAACCAAATATTAACCATAAAAAGCCTGACACAAACTGTAAAAGCCTGCCAGAAACTGCTCTACAGCAATGTAAATTTGTCTTACCCTGCTAGAAAAGGATAATTGTCAAACCATTAACTCCCAATTTAAATCTCAAAAAGTCTCTTGGCTACAGGTGGGTGGAGGGCCAAATTATTAACAGCCAGGCCAGAAATAACCTGATATCAGCTGATCTCAGTAAAGGGGAGAAGGCAGAGTTCAATCAATCACATCAAGATTAGCCTGTGGTTGTTCAGCTGTGTTTCTCCCTCCTCTTCTCTTTAAAAGCCTCTTTGTGCCTAGCTTCTTTCAGCCATTGGCTTTTTCTGTAATCAAAATGCTCTCCCTCTGTTGTTCTTAGGTGCCGTTGAATAGGTTCCGACTTGTAGCAACCCCATGTACAACAGAACGAAATACTGCCCAGTCCTGTGCCATCCTCACAATCGTTGTTATGCTTGAGTCCGTTGTTGCAGCCACTGTGTCAATCCATCTCATTGAGGGTCTTCCTCTTTTTCACTGACCCTCTACTTTACCATTCCTTATTTATTGGACAATGAATAAGGAAGACCAAAGAAGAACTGATACCTTTGAATTATGGCATTGGTGAAGAATATTGAATATACCATGGACTGCCAAAAGAATGAATAAATCTGCCTTGGAAGAATTCCAGCCGGAATGCTCATTAGAAGCAAGGATGGCGAGACTTAGTCTCACATACTTTGGACATGTTATCAGGAAGGACCAGTCCCTGGAGAAGGACATCACGCTTGGAAAAAGTAGAGGGTCAGCGAAAAAGAGGAAGACCCTCAACGAGATGGACTGACACAGTGGCTGCAACAATGGGCTCAAGCATAACAACAATGGTGAGGATGGTGCAGGACCAGGCAGTGTTTCATTCTGTTGTTTGTGGAGTCACTATGAGTTGGAGTCAACTAGATGTCACCTAACGACAACAACTACTTTACCAAGCATGATGTCCTTCTCCAGGGACTGGTCCTTCCTGATAACATGTCCAAAATATGTGAAACGATGTCTCGCCATTCTTGGTTCTAAGGAGCATTCTGGCTGTACTTCTTCCAAGACAGATTTGTTCGTTCCTTTGGCTGTCTATGGCATATTCAATATTCTTTGCCTATACCATGACTCAAAGGCATCAATTCTTCTTCCATCTTCCTTATTCATTGTCCAGCTTTCACATGCATATGAGGTGATTGAAAACACCATGGCTTGGGTCAGGTGCACCTTAGTCCTTAAAGTGACATCCTTGCTTTTTTAACACCGTAAAGAATACTTTTACAGCAGATTTGCCCAATGCAATGTGTCTTTTCATTTCTCGACTGTTGCTTCCATGGATATTGATTGTGGATGCAAGTAAAATTAAATCTTTGACAACTTCAATCTTTTCTCTGTTTATTATGATGTTGCTTATTGGTCCAACTGTGAGGATTTTTGTTTTCTTTATTTTGAGGTGTAATGCATAAAGGCTGTGGTCTTTGATCGTCATCAGTAAGTGCTTCAAGTCCTCTTTCAGCAAGCAAGTTTGTGTCATCTGCATAACACAGGTTGTTAATGAGTCTTCCTCCAATCCTGATGCCATGTTCTTCTTCAGATAGTCCAGTTTCTTGTATTATTTGCTCAGCATACAGATTGAATAAGTATGGTGAAACGATAAAATCCTGATATACCTTTCCTGATTTTAAACCACGCAGTATCCCCTTGTTCCGTTCCAACAACTGCCTCTTGGTCGATGTACAGGTTCCTCATGAGCAAAATTAAGTGCTCTGGAATTCCCATTCTTTGCAATGTTATCCATAATTTCTTATGATCCACACAATCAAATGCCTTTGCATAGTCAATAAAACACAGGTAAACATCTTTCTGGTATTCTCTGCTTTCAGCCAGGATCCGTCTGACATCAGCGATGATATCCCTCGTTTCATGTCCTCTTCTGAATCTGACTTGTATTTCTGGCAGTTCGCTGTCAATGTACCGCTGCAACCACTTTCGAATGATATTCAGCAAAATTTTACTAGCATGTGATATTAATGATACTGTCCGATAACTTCCGCATTCTGTCGGATCACCTTTCTTTGAAATAGGCATAAATATGGATCTTCTCCAGTAGACTGGCCAGGTATAACTATCTTCCAAATTTCTTGGCATTGGCGAGTGAGCTTCCAAGGCTGCATCTGTTTGTATACAGAGTAACTGCATAGAATAAACCTTAAGTTCAAATTTCGGTGAGTTTTGATTATTTTTAACACAACAAAACTTTTCACTTTAATTGTCCTTATTTTTCAAACTGTAGGAATGGATTACTCATTCAAACATTTAAAATTAATTTTAAAATATTAAATGAAAAGGACAGTATTCTGAAGTTCTAATAGTTGGATTTATTTGCTGTTCCAAGAGGCAATACTTCATCAACAAATGAGCAACTAGCTATGTGAATTAAACATGTACACAGGAAGATAAGATGGTTTACCATTTTGCTAATCAATCAACTTGAAGTCTTTAACAAATGTGCTTTGATCTCATGAAAATGGCAACCAAGCAAAGGATTTAGGACTGTAACTTGGGATGAAGTAAACAGATTGTGGTTAGGCAACTCTCCTTGTCTAAGAGCTGTCCTGAGAGGGTTGGGGGCTCCAGACCAGTGAGATATGAGACACAATTCCCAAAATGGAAATCTGAAAAGAATTCATCACTGGCTATGCAGGCATGCTAGCAGAGGAACACGACTGTATTGTATGTAACTATTCCTAAACGTTTTTCCTTCAGTCTTAGCCAGGTAAAAAATAGTAGATAGTAAAATAAAAAAAAAAAAAAGTAAACAGTAAAAAATCTATGGAACAGTTCTACTCTGCACACACAGGATCGCCATGAGTCAGAATTGACTCGATGGCCCATGGTCTCGGGGGACATCTAGCTCAATTGGCATAACATAGTTTATAAACAAAATGTTCTACATCCTACTTTGGTGAATAGTGTCTGGGGTCTTAAAAGCTTGTGAGTGCCCATCTAAGATACTCCACTGGTCCCCCCCTGCCTGGAGCAAGGGAGACTGAAGAAAACAAGATACAAGGGAAAGATTAGTCCAAAGGACTAATAGATCACATCTACCAAGGCCTCCTAGACTGAGTGCAGCACAACTAGATGGTGCCTGGCTACCGCCACTGACTGCTCTGACAGGGATCACAACAGAGGGTCCCAGACAGAGCTGGAGATAAATGTAGAACAAAATGCAAACTCACAAAAAAAAGACCAGACTTACTGATCTGACAGAGACTGGAGAAACTCCGAGAGTATGGCCCCCGGACACCCTTTTAACTCAGTAATGAAGTCACCCTTCAGCCAAAGATTAGACAGACCCATTAGAGATTAAATGGGCACACCAGCCTAGGGGCAAGGAGAGAAGGCAGGAGGGGACAGAAAAGCTGGACAAATGGAAATGGGGAACACAAGGTCAAGAAGGGAAGAAGATTGTTGACACGTCACTGGGTTGGCAACCAATGTCACAAAACAGTATGTGTAGTGATTTTTAAATAGAAACTAATTTGTTCTTAAAACTTCATCTAAAGCATAATAAAAATAAAAAGAAGAAGAAGAATTGACTGGATGGCAACTACCAACAACAACAATTCACTCATTTACTTAAGTCAGTACAGTCAGATTATTTACTGAAAGTCTCTTGGTTACTGTTTGTCTTGTTCCCAGGACAGGAGATTCTGGTTAAATCAAGGTGAGATCGAATGTTTCAGCCTCAGCTTTCAGCTGTCATTCCTGAGTCTAGAAGGGAAGAGACTGTCCTCATTGGAAAGAGCATGGAAAAAAGATGAAGAGAGAGGAGGACAGCAGAAAAAATGGCTACTGCACAGAGAACACTGCAGAGAAACACAGATGGAAAGAGAGAAGTAGGATTTCTGTCTCTTTTTTTCCCCTGAGGCAGTGGATATGGATACAGGAAGGTGGTGACCCCCAGGATGACTTATGTGCTGGCACTGGTCAATATTCACAAGGAGTTTTTCTTGTTCTTTTTTTTTATTGTACTTTAGATGAAGGTTTACAGAAAAAATAGTTTCTCATTAAACAGTTAACAGTTAGTACACATATGGTTTTATGACGTTGGTTAACAACCCAATGACATGTCTACACTCTCCCTTCTCAACCTTGGGTTCCCTATTACCAGCTTTCCCGTCCTCTCCTGCCTTCTAGTCCTTGTCCCTGGACTGTTGTGCTCCATTAGTCTCTCGTTTTGTTTTATGGAGCTGTCTAATCTTTGGCTGAAGCGTGAACCTCAGGAGTGACTTCATTATTGAGCTAAAAGCATATCCTGGGGCCATACTCTCAGGGTTTCTCCAGTCTCTGTCAGGGCAGTAAGTCTGGTCTTTTTTGTAAGTTAGGATTTTATTCTACATTTTTCTCCAGCTCTGTCCAGGACCCTCTGTTGTGATCCCTGTCAGAGCAGTCAGTGGTGATAGCCGGGCACCATCTAGTTATACTGGACTCAGTCTTGTGGAGGCTATGGTAGTTTGTGGTCCATTAGTCCTTTGGACTAATCTTTCCCTTGTATCTTGTTTTCTTCATTCTCCCTTGCTCTCGAAGGGGTGAGACCAGTGGAGTATCTTACTTAGATGGCTGCTCACAAGCTTTTAAGACCCCAGACGCTGCTCACCAAGGTAGAACGTAGAACATTTTCTTTATAAACTATGTTATGCCAATTGAGCTAGATGTTCCCAGAGACCATGGTCCCCACAGCCCTCAGCCCAGCAATTCGGTCTCTCAGGGACTTTGGATGTGTCTGCTTTTCTTGTTCTTGAAGCTCCAAGCCTGCTCTGCAGATTATTCCTCCCTCCTCCCTCCCTCGCTTCCTTACATCTCTTGGCTTCATTCTGTTTTTTGTTTGTTTCTAAAGTCAGGTTTATTGTTAGGTGCCATCAAATCGTTCCAACTCATAATGACCCTGTGTACAACACAAGGAAACACCGTCAGGTCCTGTGCCATCCTCACAATCATTGTTATGCTTGAGCCCATCCTTGCAGCCACTATGTCAGTCCATGTCGTTGAGGGTCTTCCTCTTTTTTGCTGACCCTCTACCAAGCAGGTCTCCATAAATCTCTTCTGGGGAATTCTACACACTCCATGGATTGGCGCCACAGTGAGTGCCCCCCTTTTCCCTAACACAGCCATGGGAGGGGTCCTCTCTGCTCCCCTTTGAACCCTGGCAGCATCTTGCAGGGACGGCTCCTTTTACCCACCCCCCAACCCCATTTTTTTTTTCTTTGTTCTTGTGGAATGTTAATGTCTGTGAGTTTTTCCTGGTTCATGTATTTTGAGGGGTTTGGGGTGGGAGGGATTGAGAATGGGAGCTGGGGGAAGGGAGGACAGTTGGGACTCTCCTGCCTTAATCAGAGGAGCTGGGAAGCTCTGACCTCCCTTCATTCCAGAGTTCCTGGGGGTGGGGGTCTGGGGCTCAGGCCTTTAGCAAGGGATTCCTGGAAGGGGAGGGCAGGAGTTTAAATTATTTGTCCCCTACTGCCCCCCAGTAAGGCTCTGGACCCCTCCCCCCAACTTTTCTTCATGTTTATTAAAGGTATTTTGGTTTTTTTAAAATCTGTACAGCAAGAGCAAATTTTTTCTGTCCAATAAAAATGAGAAATGCAGAAAAAAGTTAAATAAAAATTAAAAATTACTGAAGTATAATTTGTATAGAGTAAAATTACCCTTTTTAGACAGTTCTATGAATTTTGACAAATATATACAGTTGTATAACTGTGGTGGCACAATGGTTAAATGCTCAACTGCTAACCAAAGTTTGGCAGTTCAAACCCACCCAGCTACTCCATGGGAGAAAAGACCTGGCAATTCACTCTTCTAAAGATTTCATCCTAGAAATCCCTATGGGGCAGTTCTTCTCTGTCATATAGGGTCACTGTGAGTCGGAATCACTTGACAGCACCCAAAAACGACAACAATCAATATACAGAACATTTCCAACACCCCAAAAAGTTCTCCTGGACCTGTTTGTAATCAACACCCCCCCCACACACACAGCAACCACTGACCAATTTTCTGTCCTTTTAGTTTTGTCTTTTCCAGCATATTATAGAGAGAGTCATAGAGCGTATAGTCTTTGAATGTGGTCTCTCTCACTCAGCAAGATGAGTTTGACATTCAGCCACATTGTTGTATGCAGCAGTAGTTAATTCCTTTTTACTGCTGAGCAGTATCCCATTGTATGGCTGTACTAGTTGGTTTATCCATTCACCTGTTGTTGGACATTTGGGTTGTTTCCAACTTTCGGTGATTATGAATATGGCTGTTATAAACATTTGAAAACAGACTTTGTACTCCTTAATTTGCTATTATAAAAATTATCAAACATACATGAAAGGAGAGAGAGAGAGAGATTACCACAGTGAACTCTCACACACTCATCACCAAAATTTCAATATTATCATGATTGTGCCACATCTTCTAGATATATCTCTTTTTCCTTTTTGCTAAAATATTTTAAAGAAAATGCTTGAAATCATTCCAGATCTTCCTTACGTGCTTCAATACAGATCTCAGAAACATGGCAATTTCTTACATAAGCCCAATGCCACTATCACACCTAACTAAATTACAACTTTTTCTTGGTATTATCTACTCCATAGTCCATGATCAGATTTCTTTATCTCCAAAATATCTTTTTACAGTTGATTTCTTTGAGTTAACATCTACATTACACGAGATTGTCTCTTTACTGTCTTAATATAGACTAGTCCCCTCTCCTTCTTTCCCCATGTCACTGACTTCTTGCAGAAAACAAGTCTGTTTTCCTGTAGAATGTCTGCACATTCTGGATTTGTCTCTGCTTCCTTGTGGAGTCATTTAATGTTCTCCTCTATTTACTTTATTTCCTATAAGTTAGCTCTAAGGGCTTGATTGAAGTCACTGGGTGATGCAGTTAACTTGATCAGCTACTGACTGAAAAGTTGGCGGTTCAAGTCCATCCAAAAGCACCTTGGAAGAAAGACCTGGTGATCTACTTCTGAAAAATCAGCCATTGAAAACCCTATGAGGAGCACAGTTCTACTCTGACACACATGGGGTCATCATGAATTGGAATTGACTCAATGGCATCTAGTCAATTGGTTAAGGACTTGATCAGATTTTGGGGACAAGAATCCTTCATAGGTGGAGCAATCGGCTTCATGTCAGGATCCCCAAGTCTGGCTGTCCCCCTATTAATGATGTGAAGTTTAATCAGTGTCAAAACACACATGGCAAGTCAGACATGAAAGCGACCTTCAAGCCGTCTTTTAAAGTTGTACTGCTCACTTTGCTAGACCTCTTCCAAGGAGTCACTGTCACAGACACGGAAGCCTGGGCTCTCTGCTTCTTGTCCCAGCCCCCATAGATCCCCAACCAGAATGAACCCCTTCTTCTAACAGTTTTATTTGCCTCTTACTGCATTCTACTAGGTTTATTGTTTGTGTTTGAGCCACGCCTTAGGGTACAAGGCCTTGAGGGCAAGGTGGTGGTTTATGGATCTTTTCCTTTCTCCATAGTATTGTGATGTAAGTGCTGAGGGCTCCAAGTCCTGAGTGAGACTGCCTGTATTCTAAATCATCTCTGCTGCCTATTGACCTTGTGCTGAGGACAAATGACTTGGTTTTCCTGTGCCTCTGTTTCTACATCTTGAAAGTGGAATAGTAATAGCACCAATCCATGGGACTGTTGTAAGGAGTATTGTAACCGCCTGAACCGGAATAGGACTGGACCAGGTCCAGGTCCCACTTGGCGCCACTTCTCTAAATAGAGAAACAGACACGCCTGTTAGGGCAAGGTGAAAGCATTTATTTAGTTGGCCGAATAAAGGAGCTCATTGGGACCTGCATCGCCAAGATGGCCCCTTAAACTGGGCACGGCTCAGCTTTGATGGGTCTGTTACAGTTAGCAGAATCAGGACGTTATACATATTCACGATTCCTTGATGATTATTCATTGTGGGGCAGAGCTAGGAATCAGCAGGCAGTGACTGAGGGATTCTTCGCTTCTGAAATGGGCTCGGCTATCCCCGATGATGTAAGTCTGGTGGCTTTTCGTTCCTTGACATGAGTTTTTTGGTTCCTTGGCATGATTTTTTCCGATCTGTCTGCGCATGCGTGGTAGTCTGGCGCGGTTTTCCTGGGACTTGTTTGTGACCCATATTTGCAAAATTTTCTGAAGTTAAAACAATGGAAAGAGTAAAGAAATAGTCGATTCTAGTCAAACAGTCCTGATCTGAAGCCCCGGGAAGCCTGCAGTAAAGAAATAGTTAATTCTAGTCAAACAGTTCAACAGTTCTGATCCGAAACCCCAATATAGCCTGCCCCTATTGTGAGGGCAGGAATGCAGCTTCGTGACCACCTTAGTATCACTCCATAAAAACTACTTATCATCATCATTGGTATTACCAAGCGCATAGTAGACTCTCTATAAATGTTTATCATATTAGCTGCCACTTGCTTAAACATTTGTGTATCTCATAACTGCTTCATGTTCAGGAATTAGGCACAAGCGTGCGGTTGGTTTTCTCTAATTCATGGGATTCTATGATTCCCAAGCTAATGAGTAAAAGATTATCTGGTCTAGTCCCCTGCCTTCCATGAGAGGATAAGCTATTTATGTTCTCATTTTACAGAGGAGCTATCGGTGGCCCGTGGTGGCTAATCCATCTAAATAAGAAGAAAATTGAAAATTTAATGGAAAAGGAGAAACAGCAGACCATGGGATAAATTGTTCATCGTAATCATGGAACTAAGAAATATTGAAAGGGGATCAGAATTCAGATTTCCTGCTTCCAAATCCAGGGCTCTTTCTACTACATCATAATGTTAATAGATTTACCTTCTCTTTAGCTCTTCAGTTGTAGGTCCACTGACAGTAACTGTAACAATGAGCAAAGACTAAATTAAATGGCAAAAAGACTGCAAACCCAGTTTTGAGGTAGGTCTACTTACCCAGTGGTTCATTAACTCTTGGGTTTGTGTTTTTTTTCCTTCTTCTTCTACTTGTCCATGATAAATGTTTCCAAGTGAACGGAAGAGAAAAAGCATGCTTTCCACTACCTGATTATCTGTTTAAGCATCTGTGGTCAGTCCCTTGTACATGAGCAGTAAAAAGGGACACCTGAGTGGCCAAGGCCTGGGAATGAGTACACTTATCACCCGTTTACCTTAATTCCTGCCTGTGGGGCCTGTGTCGAAGGCCAGACACCTTCGGGCACACTGTTGTTGCTAACAGTTGCCATTGCATCAGTTCTGACTTATGGCAACCCCATGTGTGAAAGTAGAACTGCCCCATAGGGTTTTGAAAGCTATGACCTTTCTGAAACAGATCACCAGGCCTTACTTCCGAGGGTTTCAACGGCCACCTTAACCATGCTTAACAATTTGCACTACCCAGGACTGCTTAGGAAACCCTAGGATATAGTATTTGCAGGAAAAGGCCACCTGCACCCTGAAACCTAATGTCAACATGCACGTACGTGCGTGCGCACGCACGCGCGCACGCGCACACACACACACGCACACGCACACACACGCACATGCACACACACACGCACACACACACACACACACACCCCTCTTCCACCCGCACCAGCCCCTGCACCTGAAATACAACTTTGAGAAAATTCTTTCCCTTCAGCCAAGGAGTTCTCAGCCAGAGTTATTTTATTCAAGTGCAAATGGACTAGGAGACCCATTGTATTAAATAACAATGACTTGCAAAGTGAGTCTTGATTCTGCTTTTAATGCTCAGTGCTTATTTAATCATTCTGATTAAGTCTAAAAGAAGATCCCCTACACTTGCTAATGATCCTTTTAACAAAGGATCCTACCTTTAGCAAGCAGCAGTATTAAACTAAACTTAATACTTTTTTATTTATTTTTACAGTTACTATTGGTAATAGTAACTGTAATATTTTTCATTTTAAGTTACCATATAAAATTTGGTTCTAAGATACATTTATTTAAAAATTTAAAGAGTGATTCAATTTAACAACAGTTATTAAGTAAGTAATAACACAGATGGCACTCGATAATGGCAAAAACCAAGGAGGCTATGTGCTGTTTAAAATAAAATTTTCACAATATAAAATTTGTGTATGAACTCACAAGCTTTATTTTACAGTTCATGAACCAAGGAATGTCTGGAATACTGAAGGCCAAGCGGAAGAGACCAGAGTTATACAGGCAAAATGGTGTAAGAACAAGGAAGTAACACTGGGCAATAAGTGATTTGTTAGTTGGAACTTTCATAGCCAGGTCGTATACTGTAGCTGAGGTGGCAGGCGGTTAGGTTTTGGCTCCTGGGAAGGTTAGACATTTACATGAAACAGAAATTTAGGTTTCAGTTTGCTGGCATGGGGATCAGTACAAATGACTCCCTTTTGGGCCTTGTTTAGTCAGGTTATCAATTTATCACCTTTTGATCATACGCTCAGTTTATTGAGAGTGCAAATGACTGAGCATAGAATTATATCATGCATAGCCTAGTAATTGTTAAATTAAAAAAAATTTTCTTTTTTCTGGGCTGTAATCTTATGGAAGCAGATCGCCAGCCTTTTCTTCCTCAGTGCTACTAGGTGGATTCAAACTACCAAACTTTAGGTTAGTAACTGGCTGCCACAGAGTCGATTCCAACTCACAGCCACCCTATAGGACAGAGGAGAACTTCCCCATAGGTTTCCAAGGAGCTTTTGGTTAGCAGCTGAGCTCTTAACCGCTGCACCACCAGGGCTCCTTTAGGTTAGCAGTAGAACACAAACCATTTGAGCCACCCAAGGATCTTATAATTTTTTTTAATTAATTTTAAATTATAAAATAATGTAGCTAATACACAAAGTTTGAGAATAGAGAAGGGGGAAAAAAAGCAGTCATAAATCTTCCACTCATGCGTATCAACTGTGATCCTACCCATTCTTGAGGAGAGCTCACTGAGATGGGTCTTCGTGAGTAGGGCCCTGGAATATGGAGTCATGGCTGGTATGGCTGATAGACTGAGAAGGCGATTACTACATCAGAAGACAAGTGGCCTGAATCAGATCAATATTGGAAGACACGAGGAGTAGTATAGGGAGGTTGCAATAAAGGTCCCATGCTGTGGTCAAGGTGTCTTGAAAGTCACATCATAAACAGCAGGGGCAGAGTATCCAATAGGCAAGGTAAGCACAGTGTTTACCTTGCTTACCAGATCATCTGTAGTCAAATTGTTCACTACAGATTAGTAAATAAGCACAAGTAAGCCCATGCTTACCTTACTTACTGGGTCATCCGCCCCTGTCAAGGATTGTAAATTTGAAAAGAGACTTTGAATCTGTAGGAAGGTGCTGTGGGGTTGGGAGAGAGACAGATGCCAGCCATACCTATAAGCAGGAGTCTTTGATGTGGTGAAAAAAATATGAAATTGTTCACTACAGATGATCTGGTAAGCAAGGTAAGCACTGTGTTTACCTGTCCTATTGTGTAATCACCCCTGCTAAACAGAATAATTCTTTGTTGATCTACTACAAGAATTCACCCTACACATGTACCAGAAGTTTCCATAGAATAGCAAGTCTCTCCCATGAGAAGGGACTAGAGGGGAATTTGAAACTACTCCATGTAGAATCAATACATGGAGTTAGTGAGAATGTAGAATGGTACAGCCACTATGAAAAATAATGTAACAGGTCCTTAAAAAGTTAAACATTTACCATATAACCCAGCAAGTCCACTCCTAGGTGTGTGTATATATACATACACACACATATATATATACATATATACATACATAATATATATATATATAAAGATTGAAGTTGTCAAGGATTTCATTTTACTCATATCCACGATCAACATCCGTGCAAACAGCAGTCAAATCAAAAAAGACATTGCATTGGGCAAATCTGCTGCAAAAGACCTCTTTAAAGTGTTGAAAAGCAAAGATGTTACCTTGAAGACTAACCTGACCCAAGCCATGGTATTTTCAATCGCTTCATATGCATGTGAAAGCTGGATGGTAAATATGGAAGATCAAAGAAGAATTAATGCCGTTGAATTGTGGTGTTGGTGAAGAATACTGAGTATACCATGGACTGCTAAAAGAATGAACAAACCTGTCTTGGAAGACGTACAGCCAGAATGTTCCTTAGAAGCAAGGATGGCAAGACTACGTCTCACATACTTTGGACATGTTGTCAGGAGGGACCAATCCCTGGAGAAGGACATCATGCTTGGTAAAGTAGAGGGTCAATGAAAAAGAGGAAGACCCTCCATGAGATGGACTGACAGACACAGTGGCTGCAGCAATGGGCTCAAGTGTTTCATTCTGTTGTACATAGGGTCGCTTTGAGTCGGAACTGACTGGAGGACACCTAACAACAACAATAACACATACATACATATATACCTATATATATGTATATACCCAAGATACTTGAAAGCAGGGACTCAAACAGATACATATGCATCAATGTTCATTGCAGCGTTATTTTCAATAGCCAGAAAGTGTAACAACCCAAGTGTCCATCAACAGATGAATGGATAAATAGACTGTGGTAGATACATACAACAGAATATTATTCAGCCATAAAAAGAAAAGGAATAAAATTCAGATACATGCCACAATATGGATGAACCTTGAAAACATTATGCTGAGTGAAATAAGGCAGGCACAAAAGGACAATTATTGTATGAGCTCACTTATATGAAATATGTAGATTAGACAAATTGCATAGAGATAAAAGTTTATTAGTGGTTGTGTTCATTAAGGTTGTGTGTCAACTTGGCTGGGCCATGATTCTCAGTGGTTTGGCAGTTATGAGGTAGTTTGGCAGTCGTATGATGATGTGATCACTTCCGTGATGAGATTTGATATAATGTGATCATCTCCATGATGGGATCTGCTGTGAGTAGCCCATCAGTTGAAAGGGAGTTTCCTTGGCAGGTATGACCTGCATCAAATATAAGTGGCTTCTCTGGCAAGGCTCATGGGCTTTTGCTTGCTGTGGAACCTGCAGCTGGCTCCTGTTCATCTGACCTCTGGTTCTTGGGACTTGAGCTAGCGGCTTACTTGCAGTCTTGCCTGCCAGTTTTGGGATTTGTAGGTCTTGGAAGCCTGCGAGCAAGAGCCCTGCTGTCTGACCTGCTGATCTTGGGTTCACCAGCGCCTGAGGCTGCGTGAATCAGGAGAAGCCTCTTTCCTGACCCATCATGGACTTGGGATGTTCCAGCCATTTCCTTGATATAAATCTCTCTATATAGATATTTATATGCTTTACTGGTTTTGCTTCTCTAGCCTAAGACAGTGGTTAACAGAGGATGGTGGGAAGAGAAAATGGGAGTTATTGCTGAAAGGGTACTGCATTTCTGTTTGGGGTGATGTAAAACTTTTGGAAATAGATAGTGGTGATGTTTGCACAACATGGTGAATACCGTTAATGTCACTGAATTGTACCCTTAAAAATGGTTAAGATGGTAAACTTTTTGTTATATATATTTTACTGCAATAAAATTTAAAAAACAAAAGCATAGAGTTAGAACAAATATTTAGTGAGCATTTAATATGTGTGAGGCATGGTAGACCCTGGGTATAGTGGTAAAAGATGGATAAAATCAAGAATTTGCAATTTAGTGGGGAGATACCATAAAATAATTTATAAAATAAGATAATTCTAAATTTTCAGATAGGAATAGTTGCAATAAAAACAGAATAGGGTAGAGGACAAATGGGGAGTCAGACTGTATGTGTGTGTGTCTTGCTTCTTTGATTGAATGACCAGAAAAGGCCTTTAAAAAAAAAAAATTTGCTGTGGTGTCGATTCAGACCCATGACAACCCCATATGTGTTAGAGTAGAACTGTGCTCCATCAGGTTTTCAGTGGCTAAGTTTTCAGAAGCAGATCGTCAGGCACCTCTGGGTGAACTCTCAACCACCAACCTTCTGTTAGCAGCTGAGCAGGTTAACCATTTGCACCACCCAGAGACCTTTTCACGGAGAAGAAATTTGAGCTGAGACTTGAAGGATGACAAAGATCCAGAAAAAGAGCTGGGGAAAAGTATTCAAATACTGGGCGCTGCTTAAGCAAAGGCAGACGGAACTGGGCCTTTTAGAGGCACTGGGAAAGCTTGTGGGGACAGAGAGTAAGAATGAAAGGGAGAGGGGAATTAAAATTAAATGTTTAACGGAAGGCAGGTCAGCATAATAATTTAAAACATGGGCTTCGGAATTTGATTCTCTTTTCAAATATTTTACCACACATAAAAATACATGAAATTCAGTTTTCAGTTGTATTGGTACACAGCCATGCTCTTCGTTTATGTGTTGTCTAGGTCTGCTTTTGTGTTACAACAGCAGAGTTGAGAAGTTTCAACAGAGACCATATGGCCTGCAAAGCCTAAAATATGTACTACCTGGCCCTTTACTGAAAAAGTTTGCTGACCCCTGTACTACATCTTAAGAGACTGGCTGCTCCGGGGATTAGACAGCCCCATAAAACAAAACGGGACTAATGAGGCACAGCAGTCCAGGGATAAGGACTAGAAGGCAGAAGGGGACAGGAAAGCTGGTGATAGGGAACCCAAGGTTGAGTAAGGACAGTGTTGACATGTAGTGGGGTTGTTAACCATTGT
>NW_004444151.1:3855009-3856975 GCF_000243295.1 Trichechus manatus latirostris
TGTAGAAATTTTTGAAATGGTGTGTCTTTGGCTATGTATATTTTCACCAAAAAGAAAAAAAAAAGGTTGAGAAGGGAGAGGGTTGACATGTCGTGGGGTTGTTAACCAATGTAATAAAACAATATGTGTACTACTGTTTAATAAGAAACTATTTGTTCTGTAAACCTTCATCTGAAGTACAATTAAAAAAAAACAAAAAGAGATTGGCTGCTAACTGAAAGTTTGGCGTTTCGAACCCACCACCCACTCTGCAGGAGAAAGATGTGGCAGTCTGCTTCCGTAAAGATTTACAGCCTTGGAAACCCTATGGGGGTAGTTCTGCTCTGTCCTACAGGGTCACCATGAGTCAGAATTGACTTGAAGGCAACGGATTTGGTTTTATTGGTAGGTACTACATCAAAATTATTAGGAATGTGTGTTTTGAAGACAGCTGAGTTACCTGGAACCTGAATTTTCTTCTGAGCAAATGTGCATAACAACTCCCTTGTCAGGCTACTCTGAGAATTAAAAGAGAAAGTTATGTACAGAGTTTGTCCTACAGTCTGAGCTCAGAAAACAACACCTTTGTCTGGGTTACCATTGTTGCCCATTGTTTGGACAATGGAGAAGATGATGATGATGATAATGCTTTTCTAGCTGATAGTCGACTCTCTCTGATTGACAGCTTTCTTCCTTAAATTATGTTGATATTTTCCATGGAACCTAATCTTTTCAGCCTGGAAGCCAGTCTCTCTTTTTCAGCTCATTTTGCATATCTGTATACTAGTAGTTTAAGTCCATGAGGACAATCTTTTCCCTTCATTTCTGATTTCTTAGAGGATTTCTTACCTAAGCCCTCAAGTACAGATATTGAGTGATCTCACTCCCCTCTCCTATAAAGGTTGGCAAAAGTTAACAGTTCTGTTTGAATGATAATTAAATGGAATACCTTTACAGGCACAGTATGATTCTTGACTTAGTAACAGGATATAGTTTTTTTTGTGCTGTGTGGAGACCAGCTAATGATGTATACAGCATTATAGGTCATATGCTCTCTCTGATTCACTGACATTTTTTTTGTGTGTGGTAAATTACCCATAACGTGACCATTTTAATCATTTTAAAGTGTACAATTCAGTGACATTAAGTACATTCACATTGTTGGGCAAGCATCACCACTCTCTAGTTCCAGAACTTTTTCATCACTCCAAAAGGAAACCCTGAACTCATGAAGCAGCCTCTCCCCATCTCCTCCTCCCCTAGCCCCTGGCAATCACTAATCTGCTTTATGTCTCTATGGATTTGCCTATTTTAGATATTTTGTATGCATGGAATCATACGAGTGATTTTTGTGTCTGGCTTCTTTCACTTAGCATAATGTTTTCAAGGTTCATCCATGTTGTGGTATATATCAGTATTTTATTTCTTTTTATGACCGAATAGTATGCCATTGTATGTATCTACCACATTTTGTTTATCCATTCATCAGCTGATGGACACTTGGGTTATTTCCACCTTTTGGCTATTTTCACTAAGTTTTTGTTGTTGTTGTTTATTGTTGTAGTTTAAGTGAAAGTTTACATTTCAAGTTAGTCTCTCATACAAAAATTTATACACACATTATTATGTGACCCTAATTGCTATCCCTATACTGTGACAGCACTCTCCTCCTTTCCACCCCTGATTTCCCATGTCCATTCAACCAGCTCCTAACCCTCTCTGCCTTCTCATCTCACCTCTGGACAGAAGCCATCTGTTTAGCCTCATGAATCTTCTTGAGCTAAGAAGCACACTCTTCACGAGTATCATTTTATGTCCCACAGTCCAGTCCAATCTTTGTCTGAAAAGTCGGCCTTGGAAATTGTTTTAGTTCTGGGCTGATAGAGAATCTGGAGGCCATGCTTTCCAGGGTTCCTCCAGTCTCAGTCAGACCATTAAGTCTGGTCTTTTTACTAGAATTTGAGTTCTGCACCCCACCTTTCTCCTG
>NW_004444151.1:3857075-3870581 GCF_000243295.1 Trichechus manatus latirostris
AGTCTCTGGTTTATGTGGCCCTTTCTGTCTCTTGGACTAATACTTTCCTTGTGTCTTTGGTGTTCTTCATTCTCCTTTACTCCACGTGGTTGGGACCAATTGATGCATCTTAGATGGCCGCTTGCAAGTTTTAAGCCCCCAGACGCCACTCACCAAAGTAGGATGCAGAACATTTTCTTAATAAACTTTGTTATGCCAGTTGACCTAGATGTCCCCTGAAAGCATAGTTCCCAGACCCCATCCCTAGTACTCTATCCCTTGAAGTGTTTGACTGTATTCAGAAAACTTCTTAGCTTTGGTTTAGTCCAGTTGTGCTGACTTCTCCTGTAGTGTGTGCTGTCCTCCCTTCACCTAAGATAATTCTTATCTACTATCTAGTTAACATTTTCACTAACTTTTAAACCGAAATTATTTGTGATTCTTTTTGATTGGAGAAGAAATGTGACTTTTACTATATTCAGATATCAGGTAAAAAAAATTGACTACAATATGGAAAAACCAAAACTATTTTTTCCATTGTACCATGCAAAAATCACTTGTTGGACTGATGATTTTCAGTGTGGGGAATAAAAATGTTGCCATCACTATATTCATACATTCAACAATAACTCACTGAGGAACTGCTATACTCAAGGAACTATTCTAATCACTGGAGATGTGTTGTAAACAAAACAGCACAAATCCCTGCCCTCGAGAAGCTTACTTTCTAGTGGCTCTAAGGGAGGCATATGTATTGTCAAGCTCTTTATAGGAGGCTATTGTTATTGTTAGTTGCATTGAATCAATTCCAACTCATGGCGACCCCACGTGTGTCAGAGAAGAACTGCTCCATCGGTTTTTCAAGGCTGTGACCTTTTGGAAGCAGATCGCCAGGCCTATCTTCGGAGGAACATCTGTGGGTTCGAACCGCCAACCTTTCAGCTAGTTGAGCGCTTAACCATTTGTGCAACCCGGGAATTCCTATAGGAGACTCCAGGCTAGTTAAGTGGCGGGATAAGGTTTTGAACTCATGAATGTCTGACTGCAGAATGCACTGGAATTTGAGGAGAAGTTGGATCAGCTTCTCAGGGGTGTTCAATGCAACCCAGGCTGGCCCCTTGGTTACCACTGTGAGTGTTGTGGAGAACAAGGGAGACACTCCCGGAAACATAATAAACACTACAGTAGAAGCTATGGTCTCCTGAATAAAATGCTGTATTAACATTAAGTGTTTGTTAGAGTTAAAAATTTTTAAGTGCCTTTAAAACATTATAGGAAGTATACGAGAGCAAGAGGAATGGCCATCTCTACCTACCCCAACCTCCAATTTAGAATTAGGGAAGTAGGGCTGATTACCCTGAAGAGCTAATGTCTGTAACAAACAAGAGAATCAAGCAAAGCAAGCTGTCTAATGGCACTAACACTCCTGAAGAAAACCCATTGCCTTCGAGTAGATTTCGACTCATAACGACCCTATAGGACTGTCCCATAGTGTTTCTAAGGAGTGGCTGGTGGATTCGAACAGCCAACCTTTTGGCTAGCAGCCGATCTCTTAACCAGTGCAGCACCAGGGCTCCATACTAAAGAAAGAATGCACTAATCCAAGGAAGGGAAATTGATCAGCAGTGGAAAGGAGGGAAAGGAAAATGAATGAAGCAGACATTTACTATTCAATCCAGAGGTTAGGTGCCAGCCCAAACACAATTTCAGTGCTTAGGGCAGTGTTGGTGTCAAGGTGGTTTTGGAATAGCTATGGGAATCAGCCTTTTGAAATGGGATCAACAGAGGAAAATATTTGCCTTCTATGTGAATGCTCAAAGCCCTGGTGTCACAGTGGTTAAGAACTACAGCTGCTAACCAAAAAGGTCAGCAGTTCGAATCCACCAGCGGCTCCTTGGAAACCCTATGGGGCAGTTCTACTCTGTCCTATAGGGTGGCTATGAGTCAGAATCTACTTGACGACAAGGGGTTTTTGGTTTGATGTGAATGCTCAAAGTCCCTACGTGTCACAAATGGTTTGCTCTTGGCTAATAACTTAAAGATTGGCAGTTCAAATCCACCCAGCTGTGCAACAGAAGAAAGTCCTATGTACTTCCTCAGATTGCAGCCATTGAAAACCCTGTGGATTAGCTCTACTCTAAAGCACTTGGAGTCACCATAAACTGAAATCAACTCCATAGCAACAGGTTTTGTGAATGCTCAGCAAAAGCTCCCACCACGGAGAGGCCTCTTCATCATCAGGATGACAATATGCCAGACTCTGGGGCCAGGCTATCTGAGTTCTAATCGAGGCGCTACATTTACTAACTGTGTGATCTCAGTCAAGCAAATCAACATCTCTGCATTTATGTCTTGCTACCTATAAAATGTAGACAATATTAGTACCAGCCTCATAATGTTGTAACCCGTTGACATCGAGTTAATTCTGACTCATGATCCCATGTCGTCGTAGTGAGGATTAAAAGAGGAAATAAATAAAAAACACTTTAGAACAATATCCAGTACATGGTTAGTTACTATTATGTGTAAGTCACTGGCTAAGGAGCGCTGGTGGCGCAATGGTTAAGCACTCGGCTGTTAACCGAAAGGTTGGTGGTTTGAACCCACCCAGTGGCTCCAAGGGAGAAAAGAACTGGAGCTCTGCTCCCATAAAGATTGTTGTTGTGTGCCATGGAGTAGATTCCGACTCATAGCAACCTGGTGGGACAGAGAACTGCCCCACAGGGTTTTCTAGGCTGTGATCTTTACAGGAGCAGATCGCTAGTTTTTTTTCTCCCACAGAGCCGATGGTGGAATCAAACAGCCTACCTTTCAGTTAGCAGCCAAGCACCTAACCATTGCACCACGAGGGCTCTCACTTAGGAAACCCTATGGAACAGTTCTGCTCTCACAGGGTCACTATGAGTTAGAATCGACTTGACGGCATACAACAGGTACTGTCTAGTAGAGCTTTAAGGTTCTTGTAGGGAGGAGGTGGTGAGAGACAGATGTTGTTGTTGTTGTTAGGTGCCCTCAAGTTGCTTCAGACTCATAGTGACCCTATGTACAACAGAACGAAACACTGCCCAGTCCTTCGCTATCCTCATAATCCTTGTTATGCTTGAGCCCATTGCTGCAGCCATTGTGTCAATCCATCTCATTGAGGGTCTTCGTCTTTTTTGATGACTCTCTACTTCACCAAGCATGATGTCCTTCTTCAGGGTCTGATCCCTCCTGGTAGCATGTCCAAAGTATGTGAGAAGTAGTCTCACCATCCTTGCTTCTAAGGAGCATTCTGGTTGTACTTCTTCCAAGACAAATTTGTTCGTTCCATGGTATATTCCATATTCTCAGCCAACACCACAATTCAAAGTCATCAATTCTTCTTCAGAGAGACAGATAGCAAGCAGTGATCACAATGATTCTATAGTATGTTAGAAGCTGATAAGTGCTGTGGAAAAACTGAGCAAGGTAAAGGGGATGGAGGTGGGAACGGCTCGTGGTTTACTGTATACATTAACATGAATTTACTATAGCTTTACTGTTCCACTGTCTTCATCAACATGATTTTACTATACCTGGAAACTCTTGCTCAGGGAGATAAAAGTTGCAAATAACCTTATTGTTTGTTTTAGGAAGTTTCTGAAAAATTCATTTAAAGGAACAGCAGGCTGTTCATGTGACTTGCTTTACCCACTGGGAAACTAGCAAAAGGGATACAAGCAGAGACTGGAAAGGCATTTACTCCTTGTGGCATGCCCTCTTTTGCTGCCCTTTGAACCCTAAGACACCACGTGATCAAGATCAAGCATGCTTGTTCTAGACACCATGTAGTAGAAAACTCAGGCACCACACTGATAGCCTGACAATCGCCAGTTACGTAAGAGGATCCCAGATCATCCAGCTGTCAGCAAACATGCCAGTTGATCAAGGATACCTCAGCAGAGATGGGTGAATCAGTGCAGACCCAGAAGAACTACTACCTAGAAACCCTGAATGAGCTAACTGAAATGATTGTTTTTTAAACCACTGAGTTTTGAGGTGGTTTGTTACATAGCAAAAGCAAACTGATACAAATAGTGTTTTTACATCATAGTTGAAGAATTAAATAAGTTAATACATGACAAATAGTAAACAGTCAATGTTAGTTATTATTATTGGCTGTATAATATATCAAGTGAATATGCCATGATTTAACTAGTCTCTATTATTGGACACTGTCTTAGTTACCTAGTGCTGCTATAACAGAAATACCACAAGTGGATGGCTTTAACAAAAAGAAATTTATTTCCTCACACTAAAGTACGCTAAAAGCCCAAATTCAGGGTGTCATCTCCAGGGGAAGGCTTTATCTCTCTGTTGGCTCTGGAGGAAGGTCCTTCTCATCAATCTTCTCCTGGACTAGGAGCTACTCCATGCAGGAACTCCAGGTCCAAAGGATGCACTCTGCTCCTGGCACTGCTTTCTTGGTGGTATGAGGTCTCCTGTCTCTTTGCTCACTTCTCTCTTTTATATCCCAAAAGAAATTGGCTGAAGACACAATCCAATCTTGTAGATTGAGTCCTGCCTCATTAACATAACTTCTGCCTATCCCCCCTCATTAACATCATAGAGGCAGGATTCACAACACATCAGAAAATCACATCAAATGACAAAATGGTGGAAAATCACATACTACAGGGAATGATGGCCGAGCCAAATTGATACACATATTTTGGGGGGACACAATTCAATCCATGACAGACACTATAGTGAACATATATTATTTTGGTCTACTTAGCATCTTTCCCAGCTTTTTTTGATAATAGCCCTACCTTCTCCCAACCTTTAGGGAACTGGTCTTTGCCCATTACCCATTCCTTGTGATTCCATAGGGGTGAATTTATAACCCTACTTGAGACAGTCATAGGACTCCATCTCTCTCACTATATTGATTGGCCTTGGGCATGTGACATAGCTAGTCTAATCAGACATTTTCCTTGGGATGTAGATGTAATGAAGCAGGGAAAGAGATAGTTTAAATTTCCACTAAAGTTGCTAACTGGGCTAAATCCATTAGAACTAGAGCATCTGCCTTTTTAGCCTCCAGATTTGGTTGCTGTCATCTTCTAACTCTTGTTATCCCCCATTCCACTTTCAAAATCCTTTGATTGTCTTTATGATAGAGTTTTAGGAAGAAGTGGTGGTAGACACAAATTTTCACTCATCTATTTTTAACTGGAAGTTCCAGGTGAAATTTCTAGAAATAGAATGCTTTGTTAAAGAAAATGAATATTTTCAGACTTTTTTTACGCTTTCAGCTGCCATTTCTTAATTTCTAGTAAGATACATCCTATAAGTGATGCTATATCCTATCTCAAAATCCATATGGTTGATTGGCATGTGCAGTTTTAAACTTCACAAACTGTCAACCTGAGTAGCTAAAATATGCTCCAGTGGGATAGTCCTCTTAAGTCTCCTCCTTACTCAAGTATTGTAGACTGCAGCCAAGTACACATATGGTTACATGTGCGTTTCCCTAAAATCATGCTCCATAATGAGTTTCTCTTTTCAGGAGATTATTTACACTCATGCTATTCTTTTTTTTTTTTTTTTTTTGATATCTTTGTTATTGCTGTTGTAAAATTATAGATAACGTTTTTTCAGGTGTACAATTTAGTGATATCAATTACATTAACCATGTTGTGCAACCATCACCCCTAATCATGGCCAAATTTCCCATCACCATAAACAGAAACTTACTGCTTCCTAAACAATGACACCCCCTTACAGTCTCTCTCCTGCCCCTGGTAACCGCTAATGAATCTTGGTCTCTATATATTTGCCTATTCTTGTTATTTCATGTAACTGAAATCATATAATAGTAGTCTTTTTGTGATTGACCTATTTCATTCAGCATAATGTTTTCAAGGTCCATCCATGTTGTAGCATGTACTAGGACTTCATTTTTCTCTACGGCTGAGTAGAATTCCCTTGTATATTTTACCACATTGGTTTATCCACTCATCTGTTGACGGACATTTAGGTTGTTTCCACCTTTTGGCTATTGTGAATAGTGCTGAAATGGATATTGGTGTATAAGTACCTATTTGCATTCTGCTCAATTCTTTTGGGTATATACCTAGGAGTGGAACCAGTATTCTATTTTAAATATCACAACAACTCCATGAGGAAGTAGGTATTACCCCTATTTCACAGATGTGGAAACTGAGGCTCAGAAAGTTTAAGAAGCTTGCCCAAATCTGCACTGCTAGTAAATGACAGCATTGGGAATATGCCCTTTGAAGAGAGAAGGGATTTCCCACTTATGTGCTCCAAACCATTCAGTAATAAGGTCTGAGTTCTTAGAGAAGCCTCCCTAGTTGCGGACACACGCATTCTTTCAGATAAGGTCTGAAGAAGGTTAAAAAGGGGGCTGAGGGAAGACAGCAAAGAGGTTGAGGAGTTGAGTTACTACTGACATTCTGTTGTTGAAGCACAAATTGGCCTTTTCTGAAATGGTAAATCTATTTATCAATGGAATTCAGTCATTTATAAATAGAACATGTTTTGTATGTGGTGGTCAGCATAGACGCTCTTCATTATGACTTGGAAGAATTAAGTTCTACTTCCACTAGAAACTCTGTAACAAATTCCTTTATTATTCAGATTTTTCAGACTTCAGTTTCTGTCTCCCTCACTGGACTGAGAATAATTAAAGGGCAAGAAATGTTCTGGTCTTCTTTGTAACTCTAACATCTAGTTGTTGTTGTTGCTAGGTGCCGTCGAGTCGGATCTGACACGTAATGACCCCATGTGTAAGAGAACAAAATGTCGCCCGGTCCTGTACCATCCTCACAAGAGCATGAGAACATGCAGTACAGAGCCCCAAGATATTTGAGGGCGGAAAGGCGCGGGAAGGAGCAGGAAAAAGAAGATAGGGATCTATCATGTAACCTCAGTCATGGGCTTAACAATATGAATTAAGACAATTTGCAGGGTTTGTTGAAAGGCAAGAAACTGATCTAAATGGCAAGGTTTTTAGGAGGAAATGGGATCTATAGCAAGCGCCTCTTTTGCATAAAGGGCACAGAAAATGGAATTGACATGCACATACAACCAGACGCCTTGGCAATCTTCCCCTTCCTTTGTTCCTCCCAAACCATCTGATACCACAGGATGACAAAGGCGTGGATCAAGAGGAAGGTTGCCAACAATGGCTGCATCTGGCTGCTTCCTTTTCAGTTGCCTTTGTGTATAGCAGCAGGACCGCAAAAGTCGAGGAGCCCCTAACGCAGTGTGGAATTGCAACTTATTTTGTGCCAATAAACTCACCTGATGTATGTTCTTCAGTGCCCTCAATTCTTTTTACTTTGCAGAGCTAACTTCCATTTTAGGATTGTCACTGGCAACGTCAACTGCAGAGGGCAAAGGAGTCATGCTAATAAGTTCTCCAATTCTGCTTTTTGCAGACAGTTTCTTTTTTGAAGGAGAAAGAATTATTTTTAGAATTCCTTCTTGCTTTCACCTTGCATTCTGCATGATAAACTCCTTAAGTCTCTCTGAGGTTTAACCCATGTTTCCTCTCCAAGGCAAAGGATTGCTCCTGGGGAAGCAAGTGCACTTTCAACCCACACAGGGACCAGAGTTTTCAAAGTCATTTTCGGTCTGCCTCTTCCCCCCTTTACACTCGCCACCTTTCCATCTTCCATCCCTGCCCCCATTAAAATCATCTCCGTTTTTCAATACAGCAGCTTGTTTGGGAGGAGATCTTGTTAGTAAGGAGTCCCAGGGTGGTGCAAATGGTTAATGCACTTGACTGCTAGCTGAAAGGTTGGAGGTTCGAGTCCACCCAGAGGCACCTCGGAAGAAAGGCCTGGTGATCTTCTGAAAAATCAGCCATTGAAAACCCTATGGAACCCAGTTGTACTCTGAAACACATGGGGTCGCCATGAGTCGGGGTCAACTCAGTGGCAACTGGTTTGGTTTTTTGGTCTTAGTGAGTTAAACGTTAAATAATGTTTGAAGTCCAGTTTAACTCTTCTGGTATTTATAAAGCGTGATAAAGGGTGACTTCATTGGATAGCATTATTCACTTAAAGTTATTAAAATATAGAGGCTAGAGTAAAAGGGATATGGGAAGCACACAGCTCAGCTTTTGGGGAAGTTTATTTAAAGCTTCTGTGGTCTCTCAGAGAGTAGGCAAACAAAGTCACTGCTGACTTGCAAATCAACAAAATACTTCAGAAATTTAAGTTCATTCTGTGGTTTGTCATACTAGTTTATTCTTTACTAATCTTAAAAAAAATCAAACTGAGAGAAAATTATAATTTTCCTTTTATGAGTTCAAAAACTGAGCATCTTTCAGATAAATTTTCATAAGGGAAAAAAGACATGTTAATAGTTATATTTTGGGGATATCTGTGCCTAAAACAACAGTACATGTTCTATGTGAATAGTTCCTAACGCTGATATATGTTAAAATGTATTTTTTTTTTAAAGATGTGACTATCGTGGCCAGTAAAGGAGCCAAAAAGAAATTTGAAATTAAATTCAAAATCTTAAGTGAATTTGAGCTTGCAATGAAAAGTGGATGCTTTTGATGATGCTGCCAAAAAAGAATAATGTGTTTTAAAATTGTTCTGAGTCTGGTTATGGTGGTGCTTGAGATGGTAATGACTCAACTTTTAAATAAGCATATATTATCTTTTGGAAATGCTGGTGGCATAGTCGTTAAGAGCTACGGCTGCTAACCAAAAGGTCAGAAGTTCGAATCCACCAGGCGCTCCTTGGAAACCCTATGGGGGCAGTTCTACTCTGCCCTATAGGGTTGCTATAAGTCGGAATCGACTTGATGGCAATGGTTTTTTTTTAATCTTTTATTCCTCTAGAGCAGGTTTTCAGTAAAGCTTAAATCTGACGGGGCATCTTAGTATTCATTCTTTACAAAGTTCCAAATAGTCAAGCCAAAAAAGGAATTTCTCCATTTCTTTGGTATTAAACCAAAAAAAAAAAAAAAAAACCCATTGCCATCGGCTGATTCTGACTCATGACAACCCCATGTGTTATAGAGTAGAACTACTCCAGTTTTCTTGGCTGTTATCTTTATGGTAGCAGATTGCCAGGCCTTTCGTTCAAGGTACCACTAGGTGGGTTTGAACTGTAACCTTTAGATTAGCACTGGAGTGCAATGGCTTGCGCCACCTAGGGACCTTTACTTTGATATGGTTTATGCAAATATAAATTGGCATCTAACAGCTAAAGAACACAGTTTGAAATTCCAAAATACAAATGACTTGAAGCAGAAGCATAGCTGGGTGTGGAGACGGGGAACAAGGAGTGATGGTTCTCCCAAGAAGGCGCCTTGTGCAAGGTTTTTAAGGTCATATGTTGATGGAATGGTTGATAAGACTTTGATGAAAAAAAGTTTGAGGAAGCCAGTGTGAAAATACTCAGTTGAAACATCAGTGGTGACATCTTGAGACATATAAAAGAAAGTCATCAAATCTTGTTGTCTCTTTTATTTGCTCTCTCCTCCCAAACCACGCCTCTGCTCATATGTGAAAGAAGGAAATATTTGTTGATGATACATTCATCCTACTGTGCTACATTAATGAAGAGAATGTTGCAATAGTGTATAACAGAATTTATTGATTCTTTCAGTCTTAAATGCGTTATATAGTCCTTTGCTAAGCTTAAACCTTGTCTAAATAAGATTAAACACACACACACACACACACACACACAAAACCATCAACTTTCCCAGCCTATGCCTCCAATGTTACTGTTAGGTGCCGTGGAGTCGATTTCAACTCTCAGTGACTCCTCCAATAGACCAAAAATAACCTGACCTGCTTGAAATAATAACTTTGATAGCTTCCCACTGCTCTCAGGTTTTAGTCTAATCTCCTTGGTAAGGTAGCCAAGGCCCTGCATGAGATATAGCCTTGCTCCCCTCTGCACCCACCCATCTCTTCACTCCCTTCCTCCCACCTGACGCCTCCGCCATATTGGCTTTCAGGCCCTTGAATGTGCTGTGCTGTCTCCTCACACCTGTATACCTTTATCTTTCCTGCTCCCTTTACCTCCATGTCTACCTGACTCCAACCTGTCCTTCCACAGATAGCTCAGATGTCACCTGCTCCTGGAAACTTTCCTGGGCTATCTCTGTATCCAAATCAAGACTGACACCTTGCCAATGTATTCCCAACACCTGCTATCCATGCCTTTACCACAGTATTACACTGAATCAAAACCGTTTGTGTTTTCTGTTTCTTCTATCGTAGTACAAAACCTGTCACCTAGTAAGTGTTCAGTGAATGTTTGAGGAATGTATTGTTTAATCAGAGTTTGCTGCTAATCTTGGTTCTAGCCCACATTAGTTTACTTACTTGTGTGCCAAAGTGGGTGAGGGCAAATAAAGATTAAATAGTTTGCTTGACTAAGAATGTTTTCCTGATAGTGGTTTGGCAATCCTGAAAATTAGTGGGAAAGTAGCAATAGTTACTGAACAGAATGCCAGTTTGGATTCTGGTTATCATCTGTGAATTATTTATTTAACCATGGTTGTTATTGTTAGTTTCCATGGAGATGACCTGAAAGTCATGGCGACCCCATGCACAAAGAAACGAAACGCTGCAAAACGCTGTCTGGTCCTGTGCCATTTCTATGATCGGTTGTGGATCACACAGTTGTGATCCATAGACTATTCACTGGCTGATATTCTAAAGTAAATCTCCGGGCCTTTCCTTCTAGTCTGTCACAGTCTGGGAGCTCTGCTGAAACCTGTTCAGCATCATAGCAACATCCGCGCCTCCACTGACAGATGGGTAGTGACTAGGCGTAGGTACATTGGCTGGAATTGAACCTGGATCTCCTACATGGAAAGTGAGAATTCTATCACTGACTTTAAATTGTTTTTCTGGGAATAACAATAATGTGACTAAATGAAAATAATGAAGACCACATTTGTTATGCACATATGTTACACATCCTGTTTTTGGTCCAAGAGCTACAATCCCATCCTCAAAATTTATCTCCTTCCTCTACTTGGCCTATCCCCAACACACACACACACAACCTTAGGGTCACCTTATCAGATTTTGTCTTTATTAGAGTCTTTTAAGACAAATTCCACCACATTTCCAAAGTCTTAATAGATCTTGGAAGGGAACGTTATTGAAAATGATGCCATTTAGTTGGCATATGAGGCTCCCTTTTGACCCCTTCCAACAAACCAAGAAACCAAAGGGAAAAATCATCTACAAAGGCAAAATTGCTGGAATATTCCTCCAACATCTTTAAACCCATAGCACCCAGTCATGTGGATATGTTTCAAGTACAAAGGCAGTTCTGTGAGTCAGCTGTTAGAAAGAGAAGAGTTATGTTAGAAAGATCTTCTCAGGAAGCTTCTTATACTTTGAACAAATGAGTCCAACGAACTCTTGAACTGGAGAGTTGAAGTCCCTAGATTCTGCTGTCACTTGAAAAGGAATTACTCTTGATAATTTTCTCTGTAATTTATTGGAGAGTGACAAGAGCAGCTGAAAGTATTATTAGCTGTTCTTTTGGCATGTTTTGGTAACTACCCGATAAAAATTTTTTAAGGGGAGTGCTTCAAAGTCTTATTAAACAACATTACAAATAAATGTCTCAATATCGAGCATAATTCATATTTTTAAGACAAACATGACAGGCTGTTAGAACATCTTTCCTAAAGCAATTTTGTGTTTTAAGATGAGGTTAGAGATCTAGCATAGAATTTGGGCTCTTTTTCTCCACAAGGTATAATGAGAAGAAGCATTGAACCAAGAGCCTTAAGACTCAGTTTTAGTCCCAGCTTTGCTTCTAACGAGCTGTGTGATCTTGGCCAAGTCACTTCAACATGAACTTGGTTTTCAATATCTACAAAATAAAGGGGTTTGACTTTTAGTTCTCTTACTGCTCTGACAATCCATGTTGGGTTATTCTATATACAGAGAAAGGGGGTCTAATTATTATTATTATTTTTTTTTTTGGTAAAAATATATATAACACAATATTTGCCAATTCAACAGTTTCTTGGGTGTACAATTTAGCGATATTAATTATGTTAATCATGTTGTGCAACCACCACCTCCTGATCGATGCCAGATTTCTCATTATCATAAACAGAAACTCACTGCTTCCTAAACAATGACTCCCCTCTTCCCTCTCCCTCTGGCCTCAGGTAACTACTAATAAACTTTGGTCTCTATACGTTAGCCTATTCTTGTTATTTCATGTAAGTGAGCTCATACAATATTTGTCCTCTTGTGATTGACTTATTTCACTCAGCGTAAGTTGTATGAGGTTTTGATGACATCTACCACCATTTAAGCAGAAAGCCGTCTCTCAATAGGGGAGGAGGTTATACCTGTCTTCTGCTGCCTTCCCACCCTGGGGAATGCAGATGAATTCCAATCAGTAGCCACCAGCTGAGTTGCCCACAGCCTGTTCAGGGTCAACTGGTTGAGAGGCTCTTGAAGGCAATTGGATCAGGTTACCTTGACTGAACTGGCAAAATAGAAGAGCAGTCAGATGTGCCAGCAGTTACACAACCCAACATCAGGAGGAAGAATGGGTTTGTGAATGGATCTAGAGAAGGCCTCATTCCAGTTATTTGTTCTGTGTGTACAGCCCAAGACCCTTCATCAGGCCTGGATCCCTGCCTCTGCCTTTCTTCTACTTTTTCCCACACTTTCCTGGGGTCTTTATTTACCTTCTCATTAGTACAGGTGGCTTCCTGTTGGCTCATATAGAAAACAACATACCCAACAGTCATTCACCACCACCCCAACCCTTCTGCCCCTGTGTGCGTATACACTTACGTCTTTCTTGTTGCTAGAACCCTGATTTTGTTCAAGGGTGCCCCTATTTCCATGTGACTAAGTAAAGGGGTCTCAAACCTCACCCCAGGAGAAAACCCTGACTTGTCTAAGCCAATCATTGTGGTTCCATTCTGCCATTCTCCTCACCAGTGACTGGTTTAGATGTGGGCTGTACTGCAGTTCTAGCCAACGAAGAGAAGTCAGCTGAGGGGCTTCCAGGAAAACACATGTTGTCATGCTTGCGTGAGATGCCTGGAATGCAGGAGCCATCTTTTTAAAATGAGGGAGATAAGCTGACAAGCTGAGTAAAGAAATGGGGAGAACCACCTGGGTCACTGGTGATATAAATAAGCTGCTTAATTCATCTACCTTGGAATTCTTGTTACGAGAAATAACAGTTTTTTTCTTACTGTTTGAGTCAGAGGCCAAAAGCATCTTGATACAGCTCATGCTGGCACACTGAAGAGGCAATATGGAAACCCCAAGGGCTTTAGAATTACTTGGACCTGGGTTTCAAATCTCAGGTCCTCCATTTGTAAATTGTTGCTGAGGAACAAATTACCTCAAAACTTAGTGGCTTACATTATAGAAATGCAAATTAAAACCACAGTGAGATACCATCTCACCCCAGCATTACTGGCAGGAATCAAAAACACTGGAAATAACAAATGTTGGAGGGGCTGCGGGGAGATTGGAACTCTTATGCACTGCTGGTGGGAAT
>NW_004444151.1:3872474-3874488 GCF_000243295.1 Trichechus manatus latirostris
GGGGTGGAAAGGAGGAGTGTGCTGTCACAGTATGGGGTGAGCAATTAGGGTCACATAATAATGTATGTATAAAATGTTGTATGGGAGACTAACTTGAAATGTAAACTTCATTTAAACTACAACAATTAAAAATTAAAAAAAAACTTAGTGGCTTAAAATATCAATAAACATGTATTATCGCTCACAGTTTCTGTGGGTTGTGAATTTGGGAGTGGCTTGGATGGAGAGTTCAGACTTAGATTCTTTCATGAGATTGCAAACAGGTATCAGCTGGGACTGCTGTCATCTGAAGGCTTAACTTGGACTGGTGACTCTGTTTCCAAGGTGACTCATTGTAATGATTAATATTGTATGTCAACTTGGCTAGGCTATGATTCTCAGTGATTTGGCAGACACTGTGTAAACCACATTCTATTTTGTGATCTGATGTGAGCAGCTAACCCGTTGAAAGGGGAGTTTCCTTAGGGGTATGGCCTGCCTCCAGTATATAAATCGATGTTCTGGCAAAGTTCTCTCTCCCTTCACTCTGCACTCTTCCTGTTGCCTGAGCTCTGGTTTTTGGGACGTAAGCCTGCAGAAGTCTTCAGCCTGATGCCTGACCTGTAGATTTTGGAATCATCAGCCCCTGCAACCATGTGAGCTAGCAGAGGTCTTCAGCTTGCCGCCTGGCCCATGCATTTGGGATTTGCCAGCCCCTACAATTGCATTAGCCATTTCCTCACGATTGTGCGAACCATTTCCTTGAGGTAAATTTCTCTCTATATATTTATATATACACTTCATTAGTTTTGCTTCTTTAAACAACCCAGATTAAGACACTCACTCACATGGCTGCCAAGTTGGTGCTGGCTGTGGTGGGAGGCCTCAGTTCCTCTCCACATGAGCTTCTCCACAGGGCTGCTTGAGCATCCTCACAGCATGGTGGCTGGTTTCCCAGAGTGAGCAATTCAAGAGACCAAGGCAGATGTTTCAATGTCCTTTATGATATAGATTTGAAAGTCACTAATTGTCACCTCTGCCATATTCTACACAGAGCAGCCCTGATTCAGTGCAGCAGGAGATGTGAACATCCAAGAAGTGAGGGTCAATGGGGCCATCTTGGAGGCTGTCTACCAGATATTTGATAAGTTACTTACCCTCCAAATTTTAGTTTCTTCATCTGAAAAAAATGATAATGATAATATTGTATTAGTCAGGCTTCTTGGTTGCAAGCAATGGAAAATGACTCTGGCTTACTTAGGCAGAAGAGGGATTTATTGGATGGGTTTTGGGCAATTCACACAATAGAGGAGAAGGCTGTATAATGAGGCTTATAAGATGTGCAGAAACCAAGGAAGTGAGAAAAGTCATCCAAGGTGAAAGCCTCAGGAGTGGTCTGGTTGGGAAATCTTGTTGATTTTACCTCCAGCTGGACACTGGATATTGTTGCCAGAGCTAAACTCTCAGCACCATTGCTACTGCTAGGAGTAATTCTTAACTACCTCTGTGCCCTGACAGTTACACACAATGGGGAGTGTGGGGAAGGGAGAAGCTGACCCCTTCTACTTCCAAGACCATAGCAAATGTCCACTACAAATACAGGTCTCATGGGACTGTCATGAGGATTAAAATGAGAGTATATGAGCACACCATTTGGAAAATTGTGAGTGGTCAGTAATTGCTGGTTGTTTAATAAAAGGGAGAAAACGTCACCTTGGGATGGAGTACAGTGGGTTTGGAAATCTCAAGTTGAGAGTGACTTTGTCTTATACCCTGCAACATCCTCAAACAATTCCAGGCACACTGATCATTTCTGATCACAGTCCTGCCCCCGCTTCCCCCTTATACACACATACAAATCTTAAATTGATGAGACTTATACGAATCCTATCTATGCTCTGATTTAGTTGTCCTGTGAGCAGAGTTGGAGGCAGGGGAACAGTACACCCTCTCCTCACTTATTGATATGGCTAGGTTCCAAAGACCAGATCATTATGGGAAATCAGCACTATGCAAAATTGGAGAATGACCACAT
>NW_004444151.1:3875550-3877615 GCF_000243295.1 Trichechus manatus latirostris
GTAGAGAAACATTATATGATACTAAGAAATAAATATTGAAACGTTATCTCAGAAAGATGTTTGGCTATGTGTAACAGAAACCTGACTACAAGAGCTTAAACAAATAGCAGTTTAATTTTCTCACATTCTCAAGAAGACCAGAGGCTGTCCAACGCTGGTGAAATGACTCCCCATCATCAGGGACCCAGGCTCTTGCTAACTTTCTGCCTTGTAATCCTTGATAAATAGCTTTTGCCCTCATGGTCACAAGATGGCTGCTGCACCTCCAGGTATTACCTCTGCACCCTAGGCAGTAAGAAGACTAAAGAAGAGCAAACATATGTGCAAACTTTTCTGGAAGCCCCTCACTGGCCAGAACTGTGTCAGTGGGTGGGTGGGTGGCAAAAATATATAACAAAACATTTGCCACTTCAACATGTTTTACATTTACAATTTGGTGACATTAATTATGTTCATCATGTTGTTCAACCATCACCACTATCCATTTCCAATTTTTTCCATCACCGTTAACAGAAACCCAGTGTTCCCTGAGCAATGACTCTCCCTTTCCCTCTCCCAACAGCCCCTGGTAACCACTAATGACTTTGCTCTCAATACATTTACCTATTCTAGATATTTCATGTAAGTGGGATCATACAATATTTGTCTTTTGTAACTGACTTCTTTCACTTATTAGTTAAGTGGGAGCATGTATTAGAACTTCATTTCTCTTTATGGCTGCATAATATTCCATTGTGTATACATACCACGTTTTGTTTATCCATTCATCTGTTGATGGACATTTAGGTTGTTTCCACTTCTGACTACTCACAAATAGTGCTGCAATCCACTAGCATTTTTTGTTGCGTGTTAGTGGGTGGCGTATGAAAAGGGCAAGCTCTGGGTTAGAAATTATTTCGTTACTATAGGACTTCTGAGAAGTTTTATGATTCTTATGTATGCAACAATGCTCCAACACACGGATAAACAAGCTATGTTTCCCAAGCTTATTTGGTCACAGAGACTTTTAAAATTTTTCCTGGAGCATCACCCTGAACTAAGCTTCACATGACTTTTGCCAGGACATCTTGATATATACAGTGTCAAATATCAGTAGGTTTTCTGAGCCTCCATATGGGGAAAATACAAGTATGCTCTTCTTGAATCAATTCTTACAACGAGATAGTCAACATATATATATTTTTTTTAAAAGGGGGAAGGAAATAAGCTAAAAATAGGAGCAGCTGGTGAGTCAGGACATGGGGGTGTGGTACAGTCTGCTGTCTGGTAACTGCATGAACTTGACTGGCCACTCGCCCTTTCTGGATGCGTCTGTTCTTATTTGCAGAATGACATTTCTAGGAGATCACCAAGATGCATCCCAACAAACTGAAATTCTGTGATTTTACAGCTTTTGGGAAAATCAACAAAGGTTGTCTGAAGAAATCATTGTTAATGGGAGATAGGGGAAGTAAAGAAAAATGTTTAAGATAAAAAGGTCTTTTAGAAGTCCAGAATTGGTTCAAGGGGAAAAATACCTTAATGAATATGAAGAACGGAAAATGTGGAATTGTATTAGTTTTCTATTGCTGCTGTAACAAATTATCACAAACTTAGTGGCTTAAATAATACAAATGTATTATCTTACAGTACTGGAAGTCAGAAGTCCCATACAGGTCCTACCAGGTTAAAACTAAGGTATTGGCAGGATTCCTTCTGGAGGTCATAAGGGAGAATTTGTCTCTTTGCCTTTTCCAGCTTCTGGAGGCCATCCTTAGCTTATGGTCCTCTTCCTCCAACTTCAAAGCCAGCAACATTGCATCTCTCTGACCTTTCCTCCATAGTCACATCTCCCTCTCTCTGACCACAGCTCAGAAACATTCTCCCCTTTTGAGGATCCTTGTGATTATATTAAGAGGCCATAGGTGGTGCAAACAATTAAGCATTCAGCCATAAACTGAAAGGCTGATGGTTTGAATCCACCCACAGTGGCTTCAGAAGAAAGGCCTGATGATCTACTTCCAAAAGGTTGCAGCCATTAAAACACATGGGGTTGCCATGAGTTGGAATTGACTTGACTGGCAAC
>NW_004444151.1:3878940-3880810 GCF_000243295.1 Trichechus manatus latirostris
TTTATGAGCATTAACTAAATTGTTCCTTCGGGGCCTTGCTTGACTTTCAGGGGTGGAAAGTGGCGCAGAGGGCCTCGTCACAGAGCCCCAGACATTGCTTTAAGGAAATCACAGGAACCTGGGGGAGGTGAGGGCAGCCTTTCATTTGGTTAGTGGCTTCTGGATGTGGAACAAAAGGAACATGACGTCTACATCCAGGGTGAGTGTGGGCTCGGGGCCAAGGGTGGCTGAAGCATCATTCCAGGGGGACAAGAAGAGGGTAAGAACCAGATCCAGGTAAAGGGGTCCAAGTGAAGGGTGTACACCAAGGTTTCTCAGCCTTGGCACTATTGGCATCTTGGGTCAGATAATTCTTTGTTGTGGGGCTGACCTGTGCGCTGTAGTATGCTTAACGGCATCCCTGGCCTCTATCCACCTGATGCCAGTCACACACCTTCCTCCAGTTGTGACAACCAAAAATGTCTCCAGGCTTTACCAAACTGTCCCTTGGGGGTCAAAATCGCCCCACAGTTGAGAGTAGCGTTGTACAATGAGACCAGGCAAAGGGAAGCAACGGACCAGAAGGTGAAGCCATGAGACTGGAGAGATCCTCTGAGGCTACAGCACACAAAACGAGGGAGGCTTTTACTGGGCCTTTGCTGGATTGGGCTTGTGAGCTGGCAGGGAGCCACCAGGAACGCCTAGCTGGTTTGCATCTTGGTCTCTAACTTGGCCGTGACAGCCTTCAGGTCAGGAGAGCTCAAGTACACTTTGTTCAGGGGTTGCACTCTGACTGTTATCCATTTGCTATGTGAGCACAGGTTTTAAAAGGCAATTCACCTGAGCAGGTGACATACTTGTTTGCAATCTAAACAGCTTAGGACCTATTATCTTACACGGTTGTTTCACTTTATCTAGGCTAACTGCCTGTCCTGATCCCTGATTTATAATGAGGGGAGAAAGGAAGACCTTGGATAGAGTTGGGTGCAAGCAGGGCCAGCTCAAGCCTATACAGATACTCTTATGAGAATTAGAAAAAGTGCCCTCCTGGGTGTGTGAATTAGAAAAGGGTGTCCCCTTTGGGCAGGTCAGGAATGTGACTAGGAGAGCAGATGGCATCTGGCCTCAGCCCTGACTGGAAGCGAAGAGCCCTGTATGTCAGCCCTACTCAGCGTGGCACCCTGCAGTGAGCAATCATAGAGCGCCTCTGGGAGGCAAGACTTGGTAGTGCACACTGCATCTTAAGGGTGGCAGAGTGGCCTGGGGCCCACTTTATTTGAAATACAGATTTACACTAAGTGCAAGCCTTGGGAATTGGACAGGACTTGTGTGAGCCCTAGCTATGAGAGGCACTAGTGGCAAATGATTGCTCTTGGCTATTAACTGAAAGGTTGGCGGTTTGAATCCACCCAGCAGTGCCTTGGAAGAAAGGCCTGGCAATCTACTTCTGTAAAATTACAGCCATTGAAAACTCTATGAAGTGCAATTCTAGTGTGAAACATGTAGAGGTGCCATATGTCAGAATTGACTGACAACAGCAAAAAAGGTTTAAACTTTCTTAAAAGCCAGATTAGAATTTTAATACAACACACGGTCAGCAACAAAGGCAATAGATTTCATAGGAATCTGTGTAAAGTGGTTTAGGAACATTCTAAGGCAGGAAAAAGCAACATGGTCAGCTAGGAGAAGTTGCACCTAGTTGCTTTTGTGCATTAGGCTCGAAGAACCTATTCATTTGCAAATCTAGGATCTAGGCGATGAGAGGCATGCAGAGATAAATAAGAAAACAGTACTCTGGAAAGAGAGGGCAGACCTCCAAAAGTTCTCCAGAGCTTTTAACAGTGTGGCCCAAGGCTGTTAAATGCCTCTACTTTAAGAAATGTTGTTCCAC
>NW_004444151.1:3882415-3883540 GCF_000243295.1 Trichechus manatus latirostris
AAATGTGCTTTTGGCTTACAGTTGAAGTTAATTTCTCATACAAAAATTTATACACATATTGTTATGTGACATTAGTTGCAATCCCTATAATGTGACAGCACACGCCCCTTTCCACCCTAGGTTTCTTGTGTCCATTCAACCAGTTCCTGTCCCTTCCTGCATTCTCATCCTGCCTCCGGACAGAAGCCATCCATTTGGTCTTGTGTCACTGATTGAACTAAGAAGCACACTCTTCATGAGTATTATTTTACATTTTATAGTCCAGTCGAATCTCTGTCTGAAGAGTGGGCTTTGGGCATGATTTTAGTTCTGGGTTAACAGAGCGTCCGGGGACCATGGCCTCGGGGGTTGCTTCAGTCTCAGTCAGACCATTAAGTCTGGTCTTTCTATGTGAATTTGAGTTCTGCTGTGCGTTTTCTCCCGTTCCATCAGGAGCTCTCTGTTATGTTTCCTGTCAGGGTGGTCATTGATGGTAGCCAGGCACCATCTAGTTCTTCTGATCTCAGGCTGATGGAGTCTCTGGTAGATTACCTTTCTCGAATCTTGTTTTTTAAATTATTATTATTATTTTCAGTTTGGAGAAACTTCGCTCTGCTGAGACAGCAATGATTGAAATTGTCAATAAAATTCTTAAAGCAATGCTTCAATTCGGAAATGAATCATGAATTTTATATATATCATACATTATAATTGGGTCACATATATTACTATTATTGCAGACACTGTTACAAAATATTTTAATATCATCCTATAAATCATTATTATTTAAATATCGTGGTTTTCAAAATCTCTTAAAACATTATCTTTTAAAAATCTAGATCCCTATCATACTGTAAAGAGTCGCTATCATGTTTTACGCATATTGTGTGTGTGGATCTGCACATATATACATTTAAGAGTAATATACGGGCTAAATATACATGACGATGGCACAGGACCGGGCAGTGTTTCGTACTGTTGTATATAAGGTCACTATAATTCGGAACCCGCTAGACAGCACCTAACAACAACAACAAGAGTAACATGAACTGTTGTGAATATCATGTTAAGTAATGGGTAAATCCAGAAACAAAAGCCTATTGTAGAGTTTGGCGAGCTAATTAATTTGTTCATATCCTAATCCCC
>NW_004444151.1:3888069-3888859 GCF_000243295.1 Trichechus manatus latirostris
TAATTTTAAAGCAAGTCATGTGTCCTTCCCATTGCTCTGACTCAAATACAAGGCAGGGACTCAAAGTTGCACACACAGAAAACCAAAATCAATCAGGAGGCTCTGCATGAGCAATTCAGTTGATTACGGGAATATAAGCCTCATTTTTCACCACAGCGATGCTTCATCACTTGGGATTCATTCGCTTAGTGTTCCAGCTAGCCAATGGAGGATGGGAGGGAGAGAGGCTTGAGTCCAGAGCTGATCCACAATGACCTTGGGCCCCTAGTTCTCTATGTATTCTGGTTTCCAGAGCAGTAAAGAGATGATAATTTAACCTCCCTCACAAGGATGGCTTTGTAGTGTGCTACGTGCTAACCAGGACCCCTGGTAGCACAGTGATTAAGAGCTTGGCTGCTAATCAAAAGATCAGCAGTTCGAATCCACCAGTCACTCCTTGGAAACCTTATAGGGTAGCTATGAGTCAGAATTGACTCAACAGCAATGGGTTTATGTTCTAACCAAAGACCAAGGAGCCTTGGTGGTACCACCCAACAGCTCTGTGGGAGAAAGACCTGGCGATCTGCTTCTGTAAAGATTACAGGCTAGAAAACTCTATGGGGCAGTTCTACTCTGTCACATGAGGTCACTGAGTCAGAATCAACTTGACAGCACCCAACAACAACAAACAACTGCTGTTGGAGTTTGGAAGTCATGATCAAGAACCTCCTCTTGAGGGCTGATGGTCAAGGCTGGTGGCTGCTGATAATCCTTAAAGAGGTCCAGGGCTGAGAGCCATCAGTGCAGACAG
>NW_004444151.1:3890804-3893205 GCF_000243295.1 Trichechus manatus latirostris
CCCAAGGTTCACCCTACAGCCAAAGATTAGACAGCCCATAAAACAAAACGAGACTAATGGGGCACAACAGTCCAAGGACAAGGACTAGAAGGCAGGAGGGGACAGGAAAACTGGTAATAGGGAACCCAAGGTTGAGAAGGGACAGTGTTGACAGGTCATGGGGTTGTTAACCATTGTCATAAAACTGTATGTGTACTAACTGTTTAATGAGAAACTATTTGTTCTGTAAACCTTCATCTAAAGTACAATTAAAAAAAAAAAAAGTCAGAAAAAAAGAAAAAAGCCTTGGTGATCTACTTCCAAAAAATCAGACATTGAAAACTCCCTGGAAAACAGTTCTACTTTGACACACATGGGGTTGCCTTGAGTTAGAATTGATTTGACAGCAACTGGTGTTAAATGACTGCTAGAACTTATTTGGAAGGCAATGAAGGGGAGACCATGCAATATAGGTTGAGGTAAGTTGAGAAAAGGCCAAAAGAAGGAAATTTGAGGGTGCTGATGTTGAACGCTGGCAGCTTTGCTAGTTTATTTGGCGGTGACCCTGAAGCTGGGAGTGTTTGCTGAGTAGAACTGAAATACAATTCTCTCCCTCTCTGTGTCGAAATGGCTAAGAAGCTCTCGGGGAAGAGATCTGGAACCACGCTGGCTGGGAACTGATAGTGCCAGATGGCAGAGCAGACTAAATATTTAGCTATAAAGCCCACACTGTGTTTTGGAAAAGGCTGAACTTGCATCCCTGCTGCATACCTTGGTGGGCTCCTGTCTGATAACATTTCCTGCCTCCTCTGTCTTTTGCACTGGTCCAGCATGGATGACTCACTGTTCACCTCCAGAGGCTCGCTCCCAGCTGGGATTTATCTTTCTGAACCGGCCTCCTCTCTGGGCTTCCAGGAAAAAAAACACCCTACGTCAGCAAAGGAGTCTTGTATCTATTTCTGTGAGAATGGCACTACCTTACTTCCTATGCAATGTAGGGGTGTGGGTCCTGACAATAATCTTATGAGGCAGGCAGGAAAATGACCATGCTCCATTTCACCGATGGGGAAACTGACTCTGAGTGATCTGATTTGCCCCCGGTCTCATGGGTAATAAGTGGCAGAGCATGAACTTGGACAACTGACTCATGTCTTTCTAATACCTAAAAACACCAAAACCAGTTGCCATGAGTAGATTCCGACTTGTGGCGACCCATGGGTACCAGAGTAGAACTGTGCTCCACAGGGTTTTCAATGACTGATTTTTCAGAAGTAGATCACCTGGCCTTTCTTCTGAGGCACCTCTGGATGGATTCGAACCTCCAACCTGTCTGTTAGCTGCTGAGCGCGTTAACTGTTTGTACCACCACAGGGGCTCCTCTAATACCCTAGGGGTTTGACAATTCATCTGAAAATTAATGACTTATGCAAGATCACTTGGCTATTTGTTTCTTTCTAAAATCAAAATGTTCCTTTTCTATAAAACATGGTTTAGAAACCAAGAGCAATATCTACACGGGGAAAGAGAGTTTCTTCTATTTTTTGAAAAGCATTCATCTTAGCTTTACTCATTGGATGACAGGCTAATTCTTTCAAAAAATTTAACAATACTCCCCCCTTCCACATTATACAAATAATTTTTATTACAGAAACTTTGAAAAAGTTTCAAAGGAAAAATATAAAAATCACCTGTAATCCTTTCACTCAGATACAATTGTTACAGAGATTCTGATGTGTATCCTTCCTGTCTTTTTTTCATACACATGTAACCATATTTTAACAAATTGGAAAAATGTGGTACAAACAGATAGCTTGCTTTTTCATCTGATATTTCCGTGATCCTTTTCTCACATCATCAAATTTTTTCCAAAGCACGTTAGATCCATAGCATTCTAGTCTATGAATGTTGTACCATAATTTTCTTAACCTATTAGTATTCTTAGGTTGTTACCAATTTTTTTTTTTTTTTTTAATGATTATAGACAACACTACAACGAGCATCCTTGGCCTGATCAAAATTTAGTGATATTTCCACCCAGTGATTTGTCTCAGTCTTGGTTTGAGAAGAACTGAAAATCGGGGAAGAAACAGAGAAAACTAATCAACTTTAGCTTAATTTTTGTCTGTCTGTCTGTTGGAGAAGAGAAAGAAGCGAGGTTACTAATTTCAAGTGTCTCCTCTGTAAAGGTCAGTTCCTACACTTGTGCTCTTCTGTTTCCTCTAACTTGACTCTCACACCATTTATCATCCCCATCTCCTCAACAGCTCCTTCCCCTTCTCTCCACCCAGTCACCCTGTCATCACCTTCAGCTACAATCCTGCTTTTCTCCTCATCACAACCTACAAACTTGCCTCATCAGAGCTGGCCTGGTCTCGCCAGTTGCTGATGAAGGTCTCTATTCAGTGCCTGGAGCCCTGGTCAT
>NW_004444151.1:3894495-3900499 GCF_000243295.1 Trichechus manatus latirostris
TGTGTTCCCTGTCAGGGCAGTCATTGGTGGTAGCTGGGCACCATCTAGTTCTTCTCTTCTCAGGCTGATGGAGTCTCTGGTTTATGTGGCCCTTTCTGTTTCTTGGTAGCCATAGCTCTTAACCACTGTGCCACCAGGAGTGCCTTAAAAAAAACACCTCATTCGTTGCTGTGTTCTAAAAATAGTTCCCAATGCTATCTTTCACCTTCACAATTATTTTTGTCTTCAGTTCTGTGTCTGCATGGTACAGTACAGCAGGATTTATACATCAAGTTCTTAGGGGAACTGAAAGCTCATTAATTCTTGACATTGGTGGGATTTGACCGTTCGCCATGATAGGCCTCATTCTGAAATATATCTTGGTCCATTCTTCTGAGATGATGAAAATGTCTTATTGATAACCTCAACACTATTGAAAACAGGGTGTCCTTCATTTTTAGGCAAGGTTACAGCTTCCCCAAGGAGGGTGTGTGTGGCATCTGTACTAATCGTGTCCACTCATCATTCATTCATTCATTCAAATATTTGAGAGCCTATCAGGCAAAAGAGAAAAAGCCCCTGCCTTATGTGAAGGAGACAGAGATTAACAAATAAATATATATTGTTGTGTGCCAGTGAGTCGATCCTGACTCATAGTGACCCTACAGGACAGAGCAGAACTGCCCTATAGGGTTTCCAAGGTTGTAATCTTTTTTTTTTAGGTGAAAGTTTACAGCTCAATTTCTCATACAAAAATTTATATAGTTATGTGACACTAGTTGCAATCCCTATAATGTGACAGCACACTCCCTCTTTCCATCCTGTGCTTTCCATGTGCCTTCAGCTAGCTCCTGTCCCCTTCTGCCTTCTCATCCTGCCTCCAGACAGGAGCCGCCCATTTAGTCTTGTGTGTCTGCTTGAACTAAGAAGCACACTCTTCATGAGTATCATTTTATGTTTTATAGTCCAGTCTAATCTTTGTCTAAAGAGTTGGCTTCAGGAATGATTTTAGTTCTGGGTTAACAGAGAGTCCAGGGGCCATGTCTTTGAGGGTTCCTCCAGTCTCAGACCATCAAGCCTGGTCTATTTACATAGATTTGAGTTCTGCACCACACTTTTCTCCTGCTCTGTCAGGGATTCTCTGTTGTGTTCCCTGTCGGGGCAGTCATTGGTGATAGCCGGGTACCACCTAGTTCTTCTGGTCTCAGGCTGATGGAGTCTCTGGTTTATGTGGCCCTTTTGTCTCTTGGGCTAATATTTTCCTGTGTCTTTCGTGTTCTTCATTCTCCTTTGCTCCAGGTGAGTTGGGACTAATTGATGCATCTTAGATGGCCGCTCGAAAGCTTTTAATACCCCAGATGCCACTCACCAAAGTGGGATGCAGGACATTTTCTTAATAAACTTTGTTGTGCCAATTGACCTAGATGTCCCCCGAAACCATGGTCCCCAGACCCCAGCGCCTGCTACTCTGTCTCTCAAAGTGTTCGGTCCAAGGCTGGAAACTTTAAGGGAGCAGATTGCCAGGTCTCTTTTCCCCCTGCTCAGTGGCTGGTGGGTTCGAACTCTGTTAGCCTAGCGCTTAACCATTGCACCACTAGGGCTCCTTAAATATATACATAATGAAAATATTACAAAGAAAAATAAAGCCAAGTAAGACAGTGGATGTGTGCGTGCATGGGGAAGGAGGTGCTGTTTTAGATCTGGTGGTAAGAGAAAGTTTCATTGGGGAGGTGGCATTTAAGGGCAGGAGAAAAGTTGAAACCTGTTCAGCATCATAGCAACACATAAGCCGCCAATGACAGACTGGTGGTGACACACGAGGTGCATTGGCTGAGAATCAAACCTGGGTCTCCTGCACGGAAGGTGGGAATTCTACTACTGAGGCCCCAATGACGCCCCTGCCTCATGTGGCTTAGAATTGAGTGGGTTGTCTAGAATCTATACAGCCTTATGTTCCAGAATGGAGATTATAACACACAGCACCTCTGAATCCCATTCTACCCCCACTACCATTCTAGCCTTTCTGAAATGGAGACTTGTCTTATCCTTCACATTAACAACCTTGTCAGGTGCCAGGCAGGACATGATGTAGCTGTCATTATATGTGCATGTGTCATTCTTGCACAAAAGGTGTGTGTCATTCACTTGCTCTCCATTCACAAGTCCTATGTTCACAGTTGAATTTTACTTAAATTTGGATCCCTAATCGTCACTCATCCCTGGGTGGTGCAAACAGTTAATGCACTCAGCTGCTAACCAAAAGGTTGGAGGTTCAAGTTTTACCCAGAGCCGCCATGGAAGAAATGCCTAGTGATCTAAAGTACCCATTGAAAACCCCACAGAGCACAGTTCTACTCTGACACACAATGATGTCACTGAGTCAGAATCAACTCAATGGTAACTAGTTTTTTAATTGTCACTTAAAAAAAATCTCCAAAGAGCTCATACATGGCTGAAATGAAAAGTTAGTGGTGTAAAAGACTGCCCAGCACGTGCTAACAATACAAGTGCAATTGCAAACGCCATCTCTGAGTGCTCAGAGCCAAGTGTCCAACTGACTCATGCGTGGTAGAGGACTATTGTCCAGTTGGAAAACAGGTACCTCTGTCAAAAGCTTCCAGATGACTTTCTAGAGATGGTGTGAAACTTCCAGTGATATGTTATTCAGCTAAGACATGAACTACCAGTTTAACCACACAGGTCAAAACTCCAATATCCTTGGACATGCCTCGAAATTATCTCAATTATAAAAGTGCCTAAGAGATGATTCTCAACAGCAGTACCCTGCTTGTTTCCTTGAGAGCAGTTATCACAATTTGTAATTATTTTGTTTGCTTGTCTTTGTCTTGCCCTAGAATGCAGTTATCTATTCACTGTTGTTTCCCTAACAACTGCCATGGCGCCCAGAGCAGAGTAAGCGAGAGGTGAACATTTTCATAGAATCAGAAGCAGGAGTCAGGCAAACACCACGTTTCTGGGATGTTATGCACAGACTCATGGCCAAAAATGATTTGGAGCAGTCTTTCTTTAGCAACTGGGAGACACTTAGACTCAAAATTTTGATCGTGATGGTGAAGAAGTAAGTACAATATAGTTGTAAATAAAATACGGTTGTACAAATATGCTACTAGAATTATGAACATGTAATGTGATTTTTTTCTAAAAAAAAATTAGATTTACAAGTATTATTTGGTATTTAACTTTTATGGCTCGGCAGTTTCTTTTACTCAATGGCATCTCAGAATCAAAGAAATAGTGTTGAGTGTAAAAGCCCTTTGGATGATTGAAAGCTTTAAATCAGATATTTTAATACTTGGGGATTTGAGTGATACTGCCAACATCTTGTCTCTAATCCATTAACTGAAAATCCTCACTAGATAACGTGGACTTTTCAAATAATTTAAAATCACCTTGATGTAACTTGTAGACAAATTATCATCCTGGCTAGAAAGAAAGTAGCCAGTATGATCTGAGTAAATGCAGCTCTAATTGTGCTTAAAGGGGCTGGCTTCAGGGGGCAGCTCTTGTGGCCATCTCCCTGCATTAGTGAGCTTTAGTGAGAAGCATCAGCTTTAGAGGAGTCCCTGGGTGATGCAAACAGTTAACATGCTCAGCTGCTAACCTAAAGGTTGGAAGTTCAAGTCCACCCAGAGGCACCTTGGAAGAAAGGCCTGGCAATCTACTTCCAAAAGATCAGCCACTGAAAACCCTATGGAGCATAGTTCTACTCAGACATACACGGGGTTACCACGAGTCAGAGTTGACTGGATGGCAACTGGGGTATCAGCTTTGGAGTCAGAGAGCCCTGTATGAACCACTAACCTTGGGCAGGTCACATATGCTCTTCAGGTATCATCTTTCTCATCTGTAAAATAAGGAAGATAATCGCCAGTACTCAGGGGGAAGGAGGACCTGGCACCATGTCTCATTCTCACACTTAGTAGGTGCCGATTATGAGGCACACCCTCCCTGACTTCCTCCTGGAACATCTTCTGAACCAATCCGAGGTCCTTTGGGAGATTAGACAGGCCTGTGAGACCACCTCTGCTGCTTAACTCAGACCATAACAAAAACTGCCTCCTTCTCTGCTGCTTTTATTCCATCCACATTTCACTTTCCATTTATCCAAACTCTATGCTTTTGCCTACTCTTTTTCTACCTCCCGGAGCCCTAGTGGCACAGTGGTTAGGCATTCAGTTGCTAACCAAGAGGTCAGCAATTCAAATCCACCAGCCACTCACTCCTTGAAAACCCTATGGGGCAGTTCTCCTCTGTCCTATTGGGTCGTCATGAGGCGGAATCAACTTGGCAGCAATGGGTTTGGTTTCTTCCTGCCTCAGCTTATTTTTTATTGTGCATTAGGTAAAAGTTTACAGAGCAACAAGGTTTCCCACTTGATAGTTTGTACATAAAGTGTTCCACGACATTGGTTTCATTCCCCAGAATCTTGTCAGCACTGTCCCCATTTCCGCCCTGGTTTCCCTGTCTCCTTTTGTCCTAATTTTCTATCCCTTCATGCCTACTCATCTTTGCTTTTGGGCAAATGTTGCCCTTTTGATCTCGTTTAATTGATTGTTCTAAGGAGCGCATTCCTCTCGGGTGTTACTGGTTTATTTTATGGACCTGTCTATGGTTTGGCTGAAAGGTGCCTACCTCAGCTTCCTCATAAACCTCATTATAAATCCCACAGCAGATCCTAGCACACAGTCCATGCTCACTTAGATTGTGGCCTCTTGAGCCAGTGGGGACAGTAGAGACGTTGTTTAATCCCCGACCTCATTTCGTACAGGGCCACATTTAAATCACCTCTGATCAGTGTTTTCCCCATATTGGGATAAATTTAAAACTGCTGTAAAAAATGATAAAATTTTCCCTCAAATATATTCTCCAAACCTGAGGGACTAATCTAAAACAGGCTAAATAAAATTGCAATATATGAAGCCCAGATGGGAGGGTCTCAGTTTTACACTTTGGATATTCACCTTTGGAGCTGCCTTCCCAAGCAGTTTTGGGTACACACGGGAAGGTATTACATTCCATGGCAACACAGAGCTCAAACAGTTTACTATCTACAAACCGAAACCAGTTGCCGTTGAGTCGATTCCGACTCATGGTGATCCCATGTGTGTCAGAGTAGAACTGTGTCCATAGCGTTTTCAGTGGCCGATCTTTCAAGAAGTAGATTGCCAGGCCTTTCTTCCAAAGCATCTCTGGGTGGATTTCAACTCCCAACCTTTCAATTAGTTGCTGAGTACTCCACTGCTTACCCCACTCAGGGACTCCTTTACTATCTGCAGGATCCTGATAGTATACACTGTGTTTAAAGTCTAATCTTACATACATGTAGAAAGAATGTTCTACTTTACGTCTATGTCCTAGGAAGGAAAGGCTTTACAAGCAAATTAGGGCTATGTAACAGCCCCACTTTGGAATCACAGAATATTCGAGATGGAAGGGACATGAACACTCCTACAACTCCCTCATTTATAGTCCAAAAGCCCAGAGTGATGATGTATCTTATCAGAATTACATGCCAGTTGGTGCTATAACGGGTAACTTTTGTTTTTGAGTGACCACTTTACAATTAGACAATTTTCATTTTAAACTCATGTTCCAAGGTAACTAAATTTAAGAGATCCAATTTATCTCTTTTTTGAGAAATCTGAGTTCCCTTACTAACAGCTGGTAATAACTAGGCTTCAACCAAGGATAATTTAGTGGAAATAATTTGTGTTGAGCAATACAATTTTAAATCTGACACAAAACTGACCAACATGCACTTTCTTCCTTGTTCTTTCATTCTTGACAGTAGTGACTGTTACTGTAAAGCCCTATGCTAAAAGCTTTGTATTTCCTCATCCAACCTCAGCCATCTGAGTTAAGCATACATCTCTATTTTATAGTTGAGGAAATGGAGGTTGAGAGAAGTTAGGAAACTTGCTTGTCGTCTTAGTCATCCAGTGCTGCTACAGCAGAAATACCACAAGTGGATGGCTTTAACAAAGAGAAATTTATTTCTTCACAG
>NW_004444151.1:3900599-3919941 GCF_000243295.1 Trichechus manatus latirostris
TATAATTTAAGTAAGATTTAAAGAAATTAAACAGAAAATTCAATTTATGCTTTTTGTACTCTGCTTTGCCATCAATTCAATATGTAGAGAGAACACAGGTTCTGTGACCAAACTGGTTTCTCCCATCTGGTAATACCTCTCTCACCACCCATATCCCTTGCTTGTCTTCAAAAATTTCTTATTACTTTAGCAGTGATTCCACCCCTCATGTACAAACTACCAGCTATACTTCTGCGTGCAGTTAAAAGATGTGTGACTTCAGCTTCCTCATCAGGTCCTGTCCTTTAACTTACTATGTACCTAGTGGGTGTCTCCAAGCGTAGTCATGAACTATTGCTTAATTGTAATATATGAATGGAACATCAGTTCAGCAGCACAGGAACTCAGCTCAAGTGAAATATGCCACGCAAAGGAACATGTGGTTAAAGGTGCAGGCGGGCACAGAGAAGAAGAAAAGTGGCTGATCCTCCAAGTAGCTGCTTGACACTACTGGGCTTATGACCTCGGAATCCATGGCCTCTACCCTTATTCCTGTCCTTGTGTCTTCCCCAGCACAGCAGGTAGTACAGCTACCAGGCACTGTCTGAGGGGCAACCAGAGCAGAATAACACCCACCATCCAGCGGTGACAGAGGCAGAAAAGTAGCAGCGGTTCAGAGCAGCCAGGTTCCACCAGAGATAATCTGCCCTAAATGGACCCTGCTGTGAGCAAAAGCTTACATACATCATGTACTTAGAAATGAACTGAACCCCTGACCTTAGCAGCAGTAGAAGGGCTGAGAGACTTCTGGTTGAAAATCACCTATCATTCCCCTGACACAGGTCAGAAGGGAAGCAATACAGGATCCTGCTCAACAGTTTTGTATTTACCACATGAGTCCCAAGACTCCCCAGCAAAGTACTAGAACTGTGTAGGTCTGAGACTGACTTTTAAAGTCCTCCACATAGCTGTCAGCCCCTGAAACGCAGAGGCTGCCCTCATTCCTGTGAGGCCACTGGAGCACACTGCCTGGCTCCATGTGGGTGTGTGCGTGAACGGTGAGTGCGCTGGTCGGAAACGGCCCCAGATACCAACCATCAGAGGAAAGTGAGATTTACCTGAATGTAGAAATTTGTGAAAAGAACAATCAGAGAAATCATGTATCCAATCTGGAAATATAACCAACCGAGAGGGAACGCGCAAGGCCAGATGACGCCACAGCTGGTCTGGATGATTGTCAGCACAAACTGGAGCTGGTAGAAAGAGACAGGACACACCTGAGCAGCATAGCAGCAGGACATCTACAAGGTCCCACGTTAGACTTTTCACCCAGCACCCCACCCCCAAGTTCCTGAATTAATGTTGATTAATTTTTCTGTAAGCAAAGAAGTCATTTAATAAACACAGTTATCAAAAAAATACCAAACCAAACTCGTTGCCGTCGAGTAGACTCACAGCGACCCTATAGGACAGAGTAGAACTGCCCCACAGGGTTTCCAAGGAGTGGCTGGTGCATTCGAACTGCCGACCTTTTGGTTAGCAGCCGAGCTCTTAACCACTGCGCCACCAGGGCTCCCACAATACATACACTATATTTATCCTAAACTATATATATGTGTGCATGTGTATACTTGTTTTACGTATATATAACTCCCAACACCACGTAGCTATTAAACAGTGAACCCACTGTTACTTATAACTTACACCATCACCTCTAAAATTCAGGGACACAGTAGAGAGAGATGCAAAGTTTTTTATTTTTTGCTTTTTAAAGGGGGGAAGGAAGGATGTGGGGTGTATGTATTTTTAAAGGGAACAAGTGATGTCACTGAAGGAACCAACCAGACTGGACATTTTCCCCATCCCTCGACTGTGTATTCTAGACTTAAACTCACTGGGAAATAATGCCAAGTGTATAGGCTTTCTCTGACAAGTAAAACTTGAAAAGCATGAGAATCTGCTTGGAGAAACACTCAGGAGATGTTAAAAATAAGGTGGCCGCCGGAGGTGCACCTTATGGAAGAAGAACGACAACGGAGGGCTGGGTTCTGCCCATTGTATTTCTGGCCCAGCTTATAATGCTACCAAACAGACAAGAGTTTTTTCCTTTTATTTTTAAGGTTAGTACTTTAGATTGAGAAATAACTAGGAAGCGTGCTTAAAATAAATTTAAACAAACTGGGTGCAATCTTCTACCTCAATGTACTAAGCCCAGTGGGAGAACCACTTCCCCAACCTGTTCTTTTTAAATTCTGCTTCTGCCAGAATCACAGCTGTGGGTTATAAATCAATCACTGCATCCTTTCACCTCCAGTGTAAAAAGGAAGTTACAGAACAATTGTCTTTCTTCACAGGTGGGTGAAAAAACCTAACAAGGACTGTAAAGCACCTGGCAAAGAGGTGATAATGACATATCAAACATATATGTAATACAGGAGATTTTCTCAGATAGTTATTTTAAATATTGAAAAATCGTAATTGATTTGGATGGTCTGAGTCAGTTTGGTTTGTTAATAAGGCAAGGCTAAGAGTTTAATGTCCACACCCCTAAGTCAGCTAGCTTTGGCCTACTGACTCAGTGTCCTCATCTATAGAATGGGGCAATAATGAGATCAGGTTATTGGAACAATCCATGTAAACTCCTTATTATTAGCACAAGTGCCTGACATATAATAAACGTCAGCATTTAACAGCAGTAGTAGTATTAATAACTAGTTATCAAAGAATGCATGAGGGGAGAGGAATTAAAAAAAAAAACAAAAAACAAAAAAAACTGTTACCATCAAGTTGACTCTAACTCATAACGACCCTACAGGACAGAGCAGAAATGCCCCACAGGGTTTCCAACGCTGTAATCTTTACAGAAGCAGACTGCCAAACCTTTCTCCCACAGAGCAACTGGTAGCTTCAAATCACTGACCTTTTGGTTAGCAGCCAAGTGCTTAACCACTGCACCACTAGAGCTCCTGGGGAGAAGAACAGGGATCTATAATACACCAGCAACTGGGAAATGTTTGAGAAAGGATGTTGAGAAATAGCCACCAGGCACCAGCAGTCGCCTGAACGGGGAGGGGGATGTCACCAGATGCCAATGTTAGCAACAGGTGCTCCATTAAGCACGGGCAGAATTCAGAGGTCAGCTGGCATGTGCCTTAGCAAACATTCTTGTTGCCTAACGAGCTAGAAGCACGCTGGACTCAGGTTACTTCACAGCTCCTTCTGAACTTCTTGGAACACAGATAAACAGTTTTTACCTTGGATTTTGGATTATAATTAGAAAATACATATACATACAGATGCATATGTGCTTATTTGCACAAACTAAGGACCAAAAAACTGACCTTGAAGTCAGGAAATGAGATTCCAGCTCTCACTGTACATACAATTCAACTAGCTGTATGACCATGGGCACAATTTCCCCATCAATAAAAATAAAGAAAATTCCCTGCTGTGACCATTTCAAGGAGTTTACAATTGGATCAAATGAGAAGGGGTGGGAAAGGCACATCTTAGATGCTATTAAACAACAACAGGGAGGCAGCAGAGCATCCAAAGGAAGAGGTCAGTGTCCACCGGGAAGCAAGTCCTGGGAGAATGAGGCCCAGTCACTCACCAGCTGCCCCTGAGTGATGTACTTCTTCCACCAGAGATACGGACGCATGGAAGGGACAGATGACAGACCATAGTATGAGTACATGAGGACGTGGATGAAGCTGTTAAGTGTGGCACCAAAGTAACCTGCAGGAACAGAGGGGGTTTGGGAAGGAGGGCATGTCAGTGTTTTATACATAACAGAAAAAGAAAAAAATATACAAATATATTCAGAAAATGAGATACTTTTGAACAGGGGTTGGAGGACACAGCAGCAGCAAGCACTGCATGGATGTATAATCAGAATGCCATTTCTGCTTGGGCAGGCCACCATTAGGATGCTTTAAGCCTAGGGGTCAGCTGAACCCGTCAGGGTGGATCTAACACAGGAGCCACTATATCCACCTGCATGGCTCTGGCACCTGCAGGCTTTGCTTCCAGCTCCCTAACAATGCCCAGAGGTAGTTGCTTTTGTATACATGCCCAATCACCTCAGTCCTGTTGCTCTGAAAGCTTTGGACAGCGGATGGACAATATGTCCCTACAAATCTGCTGAGGTTTGGAGAGGCCTGAGAAGTCACCTCCTAATTACTCCACAGGACAGCAGTGCTGAGGCCATGCACTGAGCAGAGTCTAGTTCCCTAGGGATAAAAGAGCCACTTAATCTCCTGATCTTCAAATTTCTAGTAGGACTGCTAGTTCTTTTTTCAGACTGTCTTACTGCCCCCACAGTAAGCAACCACAAAAAGCCATCTGGCCTCTCCATGTGCAGTTAAGGCCATGTGCACAAGCATCAGGGAAAGCGCTTCTACTCTCAGCTATGATAGTCAACTGACCATGCGACCTTGCACAGGTCACATCCATTCTCTGGTTCAGTTTCTTGGGGCCAGGTGGGGCTAGTTAAAATCTGCCAACCTGCAAGTTTTCTGAAGATTGAACGCACTCTTGTACTGTAAGCAGGTGCCGTTTCCACTAGCAAGGTCAGTTAACCCACACTCATGAGGTGGGATGGTGGGCAAAAAAACACTAACAACGGAGTTGGAGGCTGATCTCTACCGACCATTCTATGGTCTCAGTTTTCTCAGATGTACATCCAAAGGAGCTGTATTTTGAAGGTCCTTTCTAGTTCTAAAATTCTATCACTGTGTGAACCTTGGTGGGCCAAGTTAATCAAGGGTTAGTACAATCCTAGGGAAAAAACTATACATAAACAGACCCAAGGCTCTAGTCAAATTCTTCAGTGTCAGGATGACTGGAATTTTGACTGGGACATTTGTTAAAACTCCAAGCTGAGCCTGAAGGTAACAACTTTATCTCTGAAAATTATAAGAGATTTCAAGACCATAGCTTTCCAAAAGCCAGTTACCAGTTACCTGAAGTAACCTTTGAGAAGTTACTTCAAATTTCGGTACTTGCCATAAAAGACATCCTGACAAACGTGCTTCATGGAATGGGAGGGTCATTCTATTAGGATATGTGGAGACTTCCTAATGTGGTATTAGCTAAAGCTGTATCTCACAATTAGTTTTGTTCCCTGGTACCCACAAAATGGAATGATCCCATCTTCCTGCCCTATTCCTGTCAGGCAAACACATTCCAAATCTCTTAACCTTTTAAGAACTAATCTGAAACAGCTCCCTCTGGGACAGACAACACTGTCCATATTTTTTAATGTGCCCTCAAGTGGGGAATCTGTCATCTCCTTCATCTTGCCAAATCAGGCCTTCACACTAAACTAGAAAAAAGATGTTGTCAGCTCACTGACTGCATAGGTCACACAAACTATCATTATACGCAGCTAAGACACAAAGTTCAAATGCCTGAATTGTTAGAATCTACAGAAACAGCACCTTTCCTAAAAGCCTGTTTCAGTTTATCCTCTCTGCTCATACCTATCCCCAAGCCACCCCCACACCCGTCCCCATAATATTTACAGTGGCCGCAGGGCACCCAGTTCATCACAAACCACCAGATGTTCAGCATGGAGACGTGGTGGTACACATGCAGGACTGTGATCTGGTGGTTGTTCTTGCGTAAAATGAAGAAGAAGGTGTCCATAAATTCTATGAGTTTGGAGAAGTAATACCACCAGAGGACACGGATGATCTAGGAGGAAGGGGTTAAAAGACTTAGTCTCAGTGTTCTCTGAAATGGGCCTGCTCTGAAATATTACCTCTGACACGTTTTACTAACATCCCAAAGTCCAATGTTAACTCGGAGAAGCCCAAGAGCCCAACTGGTTACTCTGTGAGCGGATTTAAAGGAAGAATACACTAGGGGAAGTTTGCAATGACAACAAGGAAAGTTTTATAAGGGCCACTGATACCCTTCAAGATTATAACAAAAACAGAAAGCTCTAGGTCCAAAACCCTGAAGCCTGCCTATTCCCTCTGGAAGGAGTCTGTGAAGCCATCAGTACAAACAAACCACCTGAAAGACGCTTTTGATTTCAGGGACTGGCATGGGGCAGGTGACACAGTATAAGGCAAAGAAGAAAAGGAATCAGAGCTTTTAGAGTCAGGTACCTGACAAATTACTATGTCACAAAGCTGTCTTATGACTGAGCACCTACTGTCAGTCTTTTATTAAAACAAACAAAAAAACAAACCTCACCTAGAGTGGAAGTCAAATTCTATCTTAAATACCAGTGCTCAGAAGGCACTTAGAAGAATGATTTAAAAATTCAGGACATTATACTTATGATCTCATTCACGTAAATACAGCATAAACACTGACAAATGGATGCAATTCTCTCTCCCCAGAAACTGTTAACAACAGTTACCTTTGCAGAGAGGGTAGCTTTACTTTTCATTTTACACCTTTCATGTTCCAATTTTTGTACCATGTGTATATACTGCTTTTATTATTCTTATGATTTTTAATGTCTAGAGATTATCTGGGCAGTAGGGTTATGGGCTATTTTTTGTCTTTTGTACACTTTCCTTATTTAAAAACAAAACAGGAAACTACATAATAAATGCTATTAAAAAGAAAAAAAAGTGTGACGGTACCTTCATGTCTGATTCTCCCGCGCTGCGTGTTCCCTGACAGAAGAAGTTGTATTTACCTTCCCATACTCCTGTCACTAACTAAAAGAAAAGAAAAAGATGGTCACCAACAATATCAGAACCACAAAAAGACTTAGAAAGTTAAACTCCATTTATTTTAGAATCTGTGAAAATTTACCCTGGGCCATGCTGAAGCAAGTCTGCTCTCAGAAAACAAAATTATAAGAACGTATGAACAAAGGGAAAGTTTGTAAGGACTTAAGCCTCAACTTCACAAGGGGTAAAAACACAGTTACAGATTAAGTGGTGGATCTGAGATTCATTCCTGGCTGCCTGTCTTCAGAGACCCTCCTTTACCACCCAGCCTCTCTTCAGAATCCTCAACTCTTTATCCCTTTGGTTTTAGCACAATATGCCTTGCCAATTCTGAGGCCCAGACCAACCCAATCGCAGGCTCCCCGCCTCACTCCTGACCCCCAGCAGCCTCAGGGGACAACACCATCTTGTGCCTAAGGCTGCCGTTCTAATTACAGGTTTCCAACCTGAGTCAAGTCCTCAGTGTTACATAGCAGTGGTTTTCAAAACACTTCCTAAAACCAGCTGAGCTCAAAAAGCTTCCCAATATGGCTTCCTTAAAGCTTGAAGGGATTTTAGAACCCATTTGCTCCTGGGATGGCAGAGAGGCCTGGGTGGTGGCGGTGGTGGTGGAAGAGGAGCGCCGTGAGCAAGCTCAGGGGAAAAGTGTGCCAAGACCAAGTACTCTGTCAGCTCCGGTGGGGTAGGGGGAGCTGAGACTGTCCTGTCTTATCTATTCTGTGGAGAAATTATTTTTTAAAGAATTGTAGTAAAATACACATAACATAAAATGTACCATTTTAACCATTTGTAAGCGTACAGTTCAGGTGGCATTAAGCACGTCTGCAGTATTGTGCAACCATCACCACTAATGCAGAACTTTTTCATCATCCGAAACAGAAATTCTGTTCCTATTAAGTAATAATTTCTCATTCCACCCCCCTCTTCCCAACCCCTGGTGACCTCTATCCTACTTTCTGTCTCCAAGCATTTGCCTTTTCTAGATACCTCATATGAGTAGGACCATACAGTATCTGCTCTTTTATGTCTGGCTTATTTCACTGAGCATGTTTTCAAGGTTCAACCCATGTAAAAAATCACCAGAACTTTATTCCTTTCCTTTTCATGACTGAAAGATATTCCACTGCATGGATGTACATTTTGTTCATCCATTCATCTGTCAGTGGTCACCCGGGTTGTTTCCACCTTTTGGCTATTGTGACTAATGCTGCTAGAGACACTGGCAGCCTTCGTTTTTATAGATGATGAAACCCAGGCCCCCAGGTTTTCAGCATGTTAGTGACAGAGCTGAGGTGAAAATACAGATCATATTCAGAACAAATAACCCCCAAAGTGCTATTCTGTAATCCAGGACGGCTAGCTGACCCACCAGATTCTGACCCCAAGCATAAACCCACTGCCATCCACTGCGACCCTATAGGACAGAGCAAAACCACCCCATAGGGTTTCCAAGGCTGTAAATCTTTATGAAAGCAGACTGCCACATCTTTCTCCCACGGAGCAGCTGGTGGGTTCAAACCACCAACCTTTTGGTTAGCAGCCGAGTGCTTAACTACTGTGCCACCAGGGAATACCACATATTAATTGAGGGGAAAGGGCTAAAGGGGAAAGACATTCAACATAAAAAAATCTCCAGGTTTTCTTGGAGGCAACTAGCTGCTTTATTCAGTCGGGCTTTCTCTAAGCCAGTGGTTCTCTAACTTGAGTGAGCAACATCACAGTCATCTAGAGAGCAGGTTACAACACAGATTACTGGGTCCTACCCCAAGCCTTTCAGAATCATTTGAGTCTGGGGTGGGACCCAAGAGAATCTGCATTTCTAATAAGTTCCCAAGTGATGCTGAGGCTGCTGGACTACATTTTGAGAAACACTGCGGTTAAGCCTAGGGATAATTTAGTCCAACCTCATCATCTTCATTTCTTGTTCTGTGCCATGCCCTGGACACTAGGGATGACTTCCACAGACTAAGGAAATCATGCCCATTCTTCAGTTCACCTGCAGCAGAGTATGGGCACTGTGGTATCACAGAAAGAACCCTAATATCGAAGTGGCAAATTCTAGGTTATTACAGACCTATCACCAGTTCACTGTGGGGCCTCAGTCTTCTCATTTGCACAATGAAGACAACTGGACTAGACAAGACCCAAGGGTCACTCTAACAGTCCAGAGGAAAAGTTCAATTTGACCACCTTGTATTTTCCAAGTTGTCCATTATGCTCCAGACAAACACCTACGAGATGCTATGTTTACTGCTACTCTTCAGCTTCCTCCTGAAGCCTGGGGCAACCTCCACCTTTCCTTGTGGCCTTCTCCTTGGTGGCCAAGTGGGGCTAGCCGGGGAGAAATCTGAGGTGCCATGCCTTGTGCCTGATCTCCTCCCAGTATCTACTACAAGGACCTGGCCACTGGTAGCTGTTTAAAGTCATGGTTCTCAAAAGTGTGTTCCCAGTCCAGCAGCATCCACTGGTGACTAATTCATGGGAACCAGCCAGGCCTTACTCTGGGCTTCAGGCCCGGCAGTCTGTGTTTTAACAAGCCCTCCCAGTGATTCCGCTGCAGCTAAAGTTTGAGAACCATTGGTTTAAAGCTGTGATTCTCATTTTGGCTGCTTAATAGGGGGCATTTAAAAATTACTAAAGCTGGCCTCACCCCAGACCGTTAAGCCAGAAACTTGAAGGTCTTTTAAAAAGCTCTCCAGGTAATTTCAGTGTGCCCCAAGGGATGGGAACACTGGTTTCGTGCTACTCAATTTCAATACGAAATGGTTCCACCTGTCAGTAGGATTTTGGGAAAGATGTAACTGGAACACAGGCCACAAGAGACTCAGCTATGCACCTGGCACCTTGCTGCTGTCCTTGAAGGCACTAACACAAGAGTTTAGCTTGGTGAGCAACAATGACTCCCTCCAGGGAACATCAGGCGACTGCAAGAGTCTGAAGACAACAATGGACTGTGGCCATAGTCCTCCAGATTTTTCTTTTAAAAATGTCTTTCAGAAGGAATTTGGGTGGGACTGCCTTTACTCTTTGAGCTAATTAACCTGAAATTCCATTTAGCCCCTTGATAAATTAAAAAATAAATAAATAATCACCATGTAAAACACCCACTGTCTTTGGAGGGGAGCCCTGGTGGTTCAATGGCTAAGTGAGATGGCTGATAACCAAAAGGTTGGCAGTTCAAATTCACCAGCTGCTCCCTGGAAACTCTATGAGGCAGTACTACTCTGTCCTCTAGGGTCGGAATGAACTCAGTGGCAATGGGTTTTGTTTTTGGTCTTTGGAGTATAAAAAGCTCAAACCTGGGTCTTGAGGGATGAACTTCTTCAATAATGAAGCATAAGCCAGCTACACAAACCAGAAGCTGCTCATTCACTTGACCTGAGCCCACCACCCCTCTTCTACTTATAGTGGCTCCTGCAGGAGCTCCACCAGGCTTAACCCCAATGCTCCCATGATTGCTGCTGCCACTCAGCGCTTGTACTGGATTCTCTGTGTCTCTCAAATCACCGACTTCTGCCTTTAAAACCCTTCAATGACTTGTCATCGCCTTCAGAATAAAACCCTAAATCCTAGGCACACTATTTAGGTATTCATTCTTCTACAATGTACCCCCAAGATTACCTTTCACTCCCTCCCTTACCTACAGTCAAACTGGACCTCTTCCCATTCTCCAAACATGCCTTTCCAGTACACAATGGCCAAGGGGAAAGAACTCAAGTTTCAGCACTAGCCAGACAGGGTTTAAATCCTTCCTTCCCCCCGTTTTTTGGAGTCCCCAGGTGTGCAAATGGTTAACATACTTAGCTGATAACAGGAAGGATGGAGGTTTGAGTCCACCCAGAGGCGCTCGAAAGAAAGGCCTGGTGATCTATTTCTGAAAAATCAGCCACTGAAAACCCTCTGGAGCACAACTCTACTTAGACACACGTAGGGTTGCCATCAGTCAGAACGGACTTGATGGCAACTGGTTCGTTTTTTCCCCTATGTTTAGCTAGGTGGCTTGGGCAAGGTACTTCAATCTCTTTACATCTGATTTTCCTTACTTGTCAAGTGGGATAAAAATAGTACTGGTCTCTTAAGGTTGCTGTGATAAGTTAGTGAGATGAAGCATGCAATGCTTATCTTCCTGAATATAGGCATATCAGATAAGCATAGTAAATGTTAGCAATTACCATTATTTTATTATTTTCAACCAGAAAACTCTCTGTACCCATGTTCCCCATGCCTAGCTCTCAAAATCCCATCTACCCTTCAAAGGTGAGTTGAAATTCTATTTTCATCATGAATGCTCCCTGAGCACCACAGGCTGAAGGCTGTTCTCCTTCCTTTAAGCTCACCCTGCATTGACTTGTAATTGTTCATATGCTCTCTTTAAGCCCCTGGTTAATAGGTCTGTTTTAAGCTTCCGTGCAAGCTTTGGGAGGGTGGTGCTCGTGGCTGCTGCACCCACAGACTCCAGCAGGGGGACTTGTACACAGAGGTGCTGAACAAGTTATTTGTTAAACTAATGACAAAGATTTCAAGTCACTGCTTCTCCCCCCCTCCACCCCAATGTAGGCCTAATGTTTTATTCACGGGCAATGGGGGTGAGGAACAGAGCTTCATTTCATTTCTGCTTTGCAAATGGGAGAAATTATAATACAAGAAAAGTTATTTTAATGAGGTTTAAATTTGATGGTATTCACTTAAACTCCGTTCACAGGACTAAAACCCTTCCTCATCAAACTGCATACTAAGGATGTGGAAAATTCAATTCTCAAATATCCTTGGCTTCAGAGGGGATTGAATAGTTGTACACACATGGACGAAGCACTGGAGTTAAAGTTTATTTATCTGAAGACCCTCACCAGACCTCCACAAAATGGGCCAGTTGAATCAGAGGACTATGCTCCCTCCAGCCCATCAGAGGAAAACAGAGTGTCCATGGGTAGTGGACCTCAGAGGCTCTCAAAGCAAAGAGGACGGACTTTCCCTCCAGCCCCATAGGAGCACAGCAGAAGAGACACTGCTCTAGACACACTCCTGTTAGCCATCAGTTCCCTTCAGGCTCTGATAAAGGGGCTCAGAGCTGTCTTGGTCATTTCTCCAGAATTCATTCAACTGTGTGTAAGGAGACACTGCAGGATGGGAGGGCCCAGGATGCTGGACTAAGGTGATTCCTGGAGAGGAGGAACTAACAGGGCAGGCTCTACGGTTTCCACCTTGTGCTTCTGGGCATCAGATGAAAAGGGGGCATGACTATATTACAATAAAAAAGCAGTTCCCAATATCATCGACTACTCCCAGAGCAACCCAGGAACCATTATCTACATGGCTTTTTCTAAGTAACCAAGATACAAGCAGTACCACTACAAAACCATTTGTGCTTTCTCCTTCCTTGGAGTAAAGCAAACTTTAATTAGGGCAGGAACATGTGAAGAGCTATAATTAAAGCCTTGCTAAAAGCTTTCTTCTCTCCTTATGAGACAAATAACCACTGAAGGTTTCATGCATCTTTTCATTTAAAAAAAAAAAAAATTAGGTTAGCACCACAGCTGGGTCTAGATGATGCAGTTCATGGAGTGACTCATCTCTAAAGGTGGGAGCTGACTTTTCCCACCTAACATCACATTTAACCACAAATGAGTTACAACCTTTAACATGATAAACATATCCATGGCGCTTTCTGGAATGCAGCCAAAGTATCTCAGGAAACAAAGCCATTTGAAACACTTAAGGAGTAAGCGGAAAAACATCCTCCTGGGTAGCCTTTGAGCCCATGGGTGGTGCAATGGTTAACATGCTCAGCTGCTAACCTGAAGGTTGGAGGTTTGAGTCCACCCAGAGGCACCATGGAAAAAAGGCCTGGCAATCTACTTCTGAAAAAATCAGCCATTGAAAACCCTACGAAGCACAGTTTTACTCTAACACACATGGAGTTGTCATGAGTTGGAATCGACTTGATGGCAACTAGTGGTGTGGTGGTGATGGATGGCCCTTTATCAGTTTCTCTACTCCAACTTGCCAAGATGTTAGAGCAACAAGATTAACCCCTTTCCAAAGGGGGCTGGCTGCTTTTAGTGATAAGAGCTTGATGAGCTGTGTGGTTATTACCCCCAAGCAGAAATGGAGTGGAAGATAATAAAAATAGACACTAACCATACTTGAATTCAACTGTATCACAGGACTCCATGCACTTTCTAAGCAACAGTATCAAAAGTGTGTGGGGCTGATGCATTTTTCACAGCTTCGACTGTTTCTCTGTCAATCCCCAGTGTGTATAGACCTGGACAAGCCAATGTTTTTAGATGAAGAAATGGAGACCAAGAAGTGATATGAGTGACCCAAGGTCACACAGCTTCTTGGTGGCACCGCTGGGACTGGCACACAGCAATCCAGACTCTCAGTCCAAATGCAATCTTACACAGCAGTTCCAAGTTCCTCTGACCTTCTTTGTCTCTTTCTGAATCCTCAGGAAGAACATGATGGGGATATTCTATCCATGAAGAACTCTGGGGAAAAGCAGACCCTCAGCTGCATCTTTATCTCCAGTAGATGCTTGGTTTAAGATTAACCGTCAGCGCCTCTGAAACTAAAAGCACCTATTTCCTCTAGGGTGTAGCTGGCCAATCCTGGCAGTGTCATCATGGAACAGTCAGGTCAAAGCGTGTGGTTTTGAATTTCAAATCTTTCATGTCCAGAGCATAAGCATGCCCATTAAGATAATTTCACACCCGTGACCTCTCAAAGTGTTTTTTTTTTTTTCCTCTTTATGACCAGAACACCCTTGGGTTACAGCTGAATGCAGGACTCTTGGTTTTATTAGAAGGAGAGGTTCTGTACACTTGAGAAGTCTTTAGAACAAAGCACAAAGAAACAGCTTGTCCTCAGCCCATCCTGAAATAGGTATGTCTGGCATTTTCCCCAAACCCTAGGCCTGGCCCTCTTATGCTGGCAATCCTTTTCTCTCACTGTTAAGGCTTCCTGGGAGGTGGTTTCCTGTAGGTTGCTTCCACATACTCGGCGAAAAATGCTCATTTTATATTTCATGGGGGTGTTTGTGGCTGGGGAGAGAAAAACTTCAAGCTAAGACTTAGCATTTCAGGTAGTACTGGATAATGGTTAGGAGCACAGACTTGAATTCCAGCTCTACCCTGGAACTTTACCCTCTGTAGAAAGGGACAGTAATAATACATCTACCTTGTAGGGGTACAAAGAACTTTAAATGAGTTAGCTCAGTACCCAGCACAAGGTAGGCACTATATGGCTCTATTATGATTCTAAACAAACATTCAATTATTTCGAACTCTAATGGTTAAAGGCCCATGACCAGGCCTAAGTGATGTTGTTGCAAATGTGTAAGGAAGCCCCAGTCAGAGCATTCTTTGCATAATTTTTAAAGAAAGGTCTCCAGCCTATCTACTGACTCTTGCTTTGCAGAGTAAGTCTGGTTTAGTTGAGAATTTGTACAGTGACATGCTCTTTGTTACATCAGCTGCAAAGCCAAGTTACCAAAGGTTTCCAGAGTCAGTTGAGAGGAGGTCGGCCTGGCCTTAGACCAACCTCCAGCCTTCTCTCTATTGGAAGGCAGTCCTTTCCCTCCATTCTCCCTGCTGTAATGCATTCTCTGAAGGCAGTGCCAGATAAACTCGGGCAAGTAACTGAGCGAGGTGTTTCCATTCCCAGAGAGAAGGGAGTTTTTTTTTCTGAGCAAGAGCGAGGAATTTCAGTTGTAAGGGAACTGAGTGGGAGAAGTGTTTTAGGAAATGATCAGGCTTTTCTTATAAGTATTAACCTCATCAGACATTTCAACTACTCTATACTTCTTTATAGTCACTATGAGTTGGGATCGACTTGACAGCAATGGGTTTGGTTTGGTTGTACTTCTGTTAAATGGGGAAAAGCAGACTAGTAAATACCTTTTTCAAAGTATCTTGGTAAACAAAAAAATTTTTAAAATAAAATTTGATCATCAATTGCCAGGTCTTTAAGTGTTTTTCCAAATCTTATTTTCCCACAATAACGTATCTATTTTAGGAAAGCCTGAAGGGAAAGAAAAACAACAAAACAGTTTAGAATATAATGTTTCCAAAGCAACTACTCTGTGGTCCTATCAGAAGACCTTCAAAGCCGGGCCCAGGGAGGAACAGCCTGCCAGGTGCCCTGGGAGATGCTCTAACAGCCCTACAATTATAGAGGTTAGAAAGGACAGGCAAAACATTCACCCCATCAAATGCTCAATTTCTTTCATCTTTCCATTAAAAAGTATCAGAAATCTTCAAAAGAGTCAAAGAAAAAAATACTGATTTCTGGTTTTGGCAACAGGGCAAACCGAACAAAAGACAGACTCAACTCCCCACTACAAACACACACACAGAACTACTACATAAAGCACACCAAAAAATTTCCAACACCATCAACGTCGTAATAAAAGGTGAGTTTTGTTTTTCCCAAAAAAATTATTCTTCAGAAAAGATAAGTTAGCTTACATTCAAGTCCTTCCAAAAATCTTTCTTTTATCTGGGGAAGACACATTGACCTGAAATGACCCCAGCAACACTAGTTTGGGATGCTTACATAGGACGCCTGTCAAAACTGTTTTCATTTAATCCATTGCTGTTGAGTAGATTCCAACTCATAGTGTCTCTATAAAACAGAACAGAACTGCTCCCATAAGGTTTTCTAAGGAGCAGATGGCTCCAAAGACATTTAATGTAGACTTATTACTCCTGGAGGAATGATCTCATAGATCTAGCTGTAAGCAAACTTTTTAAAGAATACTTTAAAAAAGCAATACAACAAATGCTTAAGTCTGGAGATCACTATTATATAGCTATATCATAAAACCAATGCTTCCATGTTATGGAATGATAAAAGAACAAGTACTGAGAAAAATCCAAAGTGAACCTTTAGAAATAAAAAACAAAAAGTCATTTAAACTAAAAAACTCAATGAATGTGTTAAACAGAAGATCAGACATAACTGAAGGAAGTATGAGTGAATTAGAAGAATGCAGCAGAGAGAACAGAGGTAAAGATGTAGAAAATATGGAAGAGAGGATACATAAAGGACAGACTGAGAATGTCCAACACAGGTCTAATAGGAGCTCCAGAAGGAGAATGAGGAAAGAGGGAGAGAGGCCAAAGTCAAGGAGATGATGCCTGAGAAACTTTCCTGAAGACTGAAGTCACACAAGCTCTGGGTGAGAGAGACAAAAATAAATCAATCTCTAGCCCAGGCACCTAAGTGGTTTTAGTTTTGAACAAGATTTTAAAAGTACCTGGAAAGAAAAAGATTACTTAAAAACGAACAAAACTGAGACAGCCAGTAGACTTCTCAACAATTGAGGCCAGAAGACAACGGAATAAATCTTTATAATAGAGACTTGAAGAAAATAACTATTAACCTAGAATTCTATGTCCTGCTATAAAATTGTTCAAATATAAAGGTAAATAAAATGATGCTCAGAGACTAAAAGACTACCCCTCACAGAAAGAAGTTGTTTAGAAGAGAACTGAACCTCAAAGAAAGAATGGAGCCCACAGATCAATAATGAATTAAAAGATCAGTAAGCTCTTTTTTTCCCCCATACAAAAATTTATACATACATTGTTACGTGACTCTAATTGCTCTCCCTATACTGTGACAGCACACTTCTCCTTTCCACCCCTGATTTCCCATGTCCATTCAACCAGATCCTAACCCTCTCTGCCTTCTCATCTCACCTCCGGACAGAAGCTGCCTGTTTAGTGTCTTGTTTCTACTTGAGCTAAGAGGGACACTCCTCACATGTATCACTTTATGTCCCACAGTCCAGTCCAATCCCTGTCTGAAGAGGTGGCCTCAGGAATTGTTTCAGTTCTGGGCTGACAGAGAATCCAGGGGCCATGCTTTCTGGGGTACCTCCAGTCTCAGTCAGACCATTAAGTCTGGTCTTCTTACTAGAATTTGAGTCTTGCACCCCACCTTTCTCCAGCTCCACCCGGGACTCTGTTGCATTCCCTGTCAGGGCGATCATTGGTGGTAGCCGGGCACCATCTAGTTCTTCTGGTCTCAGGCTGAGGAAGTCTCTGGTTTATGTGGCCCATTCTGTCTCCTGGACTAATAATTTCCTTGTGTCTTTGGTGTTCTTCATTCTCCTTTACTCCAGGTGGTTGGGACAAAATCAATAAGCTTTGATTGCAATAATCACGGGTGTTTAGGGGCTTTAAAAAATGGTGAAACTAAACACTTGACAACAACAACGTGAACGACGGGGGTAAGAGCTAAAATCTAACGCCCTTGTGTTGTTCAGGAAAACAGAAATATTGATTCACTTTAAATCTTATTAAGTCAAGGATGTGTCTTAAAAATTTACGGGTACCAATGAAAGAGTAGAAATAGAATGAATAACTTTCAAACCAGTAAAATACAAAAATAACAAAAATCCAACAGAAAGGAGGAAAAGAGAAAAAAGGTGGGGGAGGTGGAGAACATACACATGAAAAGGTAATAGAAATTACTCCAAAGTAAGAATTATCATGCTAAATGAAAATGGATTAAATTTGCCCATTAAAAGACAAGCAACTGTCAGATTCAGCCATTCCACTCCTAGGTGTATACCTGGCCAAAAGACTATCACATCTGCACCAAGAGACATGTCTAAGAACATTCAATACACCACAGTTAATTGGAAACAACCTACATGTCTCTCCATAAAAAAAAAATTTAAAAAGTCACGGTAAATTCTAACAAAATAATGCAGAGCAGTTAAAGTTAATGAGTGAAATCTGTAAGATTCAGCATGAATTCATCTCAATATGCAATGCTGATTGAAAATTGCTATTTGAAAAAGTATAAATAATGTTATCAATTATAGAAATTTTAAAAACTCTCTTAACCCATCAAGTTGGTTCTGACTCATAGTGACCCTACAGGACAGAGGAGAACCATCCCAAGGCTGTAAATCTTTATGGAAGCAGACTACCACATCTTTCTCCCTCAGAGCGGCTGGTGGGTTGGAACCACCACCGTTTTGATGTAATTAGCAGTTGAATGCTTTAACCACTGCACCACCAGGACTCCTAAAAACCCTCTTAGAACATACTGTATATTGTCATGGATATATAGATATGTAGTAAAAGTATCAAAATAAATCCAGAGAATCTGGGAAGGGCTGCGCTTCAGATGCATTTTTGTAATGTTTTATTTTTCAAACAAAAAAATTTAAACAAAAAATACAATGTTAACATTTGTTAGGCACTTAGATATTATACCACTTTATTTCCCATATTTTGAAAAAAGTTCCGAAGTTAAAATTTAAAATAAAAATTGCAAAGGGAAGAAATGAGTAAGTTTTGGATCTATGCCAATCCACATCCACCTCTCCAGCTATCAATCGTTTTTTATTTAAATTACATTTTAAATATTCTGAACATTTGAGAGAAAGGTAACTACCTCAAGCTATCCAAAACATACAGTCCTTACTTCAAAGGAATACACATACACCAATACTCAAAAACAATCTTATTTGTAATCTGTGATTTATCTTCGACTGCTAAATAAGGTAAACATGATTCTGGCATTTGCTTTTTGCTATCATAATACTCTGCATACAGTTTGGTGGGGTAATCAGCCATAGTATCAAAGGGAACAAAAAGAGGTAAAATAAATTTTAAATACCGGTAGTTCCTGACTTACAATGACTCCGTCATAAGTCAGTTCTGATATTTAAGTCGAATACCTCATATTTTTTTTAAGTTTTCATTATTATTGCCTTTTACAATCAGTATCTTTATAAATTCAACCTTTGCCTTTGAGGGTTGGAAACATTACATCTGAGAATGATAACATCAGCAAATTACATGCTGCAACACTGATTGTGATACATATTACCAACGAAAAAACTGTAAAAAAAAAAAAAGTCAGAGGAGCAGTTTGTGGTAACTCAAACACTTTGTAAACCGGGGACTACCTGTACTGTCATCTTGTAAGCTAGTGATCTGTGTATGAAGGTGCAGTGAGGGGCACTTTGATGGAAAGGAACGTATCATATTCCTCGGGAACAACGAGGAAGCGAAAGGCTGAAAAATCAGAGTCCTCTCACTTGGTACTCTCATGACTTCATGGAAGAACTGATCCTTAATAAGCAGAGTCCTCAAAAATGAGATGAAGACTGCCAAACAGAGGTGGGCTTAGGTCTAGGAAGAAGAAGGGGAGGAGTGGAAGAATGAAATCGCCTCGTGTTGGGGGCGGGCGGGGGGAGTTGAGCAGAGCTGGGTATAATGGACACGCTAAGAAAGCTCCAAGTTCCTGCCAGTTGCACTGCTTCCTCCTGAGGAAAGGCCTCAGCAGTTCCTGCAGTAGTGCTCCTGGGGTGTTCAAAGCCATGTGCACTGCCCAACACTGACCCTGCTTCCCTGGCAGCTACTGATGAGTCCAAGCATCACTGCACGAGAGACACAGGCTGATCAACAGGGACCTCCCTTTCAGACTGTAACAAACCAAGCAATTAGATCCTCTCTGCTTAGGGTGATAAGAGATCAGAGGCACAGAGTGTGAGAAGAGCAGACACATCAAAATGGTTCCATCCCACGACAGAGCAGCTGCCTGAGTGGGAACACCAGGTTAATACTAAACATGCTGTTCAGAAGTGGCTTTGACAGCCTGCTGAGTGGGTTGGGGGAAGCTGGGGTCCAGCCACATTGTAT
>NW_004444151.1:3921338-3923410 GCF_000243295.1 Trichechus manatus latirostris
TAACAACCCCATGGCATGCCAACACTCTCCCCTCTCGACCTTCCTCTCTGTATTTTTTACATCTCTATATTCAGTGCTTAGACACTGCTCAAAATCTTCTATTGTTCCTACCAAGGTGTCAGAGGAAAATCTGTACTTCCTATTACAGTATGTTTAGAATCCCCCAAAGTCACTCAGATGCACACAGCAGCCACTTATATGGCGATTTTCTTCCCCTCATTACTAGTGAATTATCTGTTTGAGAGAGGTAAGTTATAGCTTTAACTCCGGGGCTTGAGAAACATATAAGGCAAATGCTTAAGTTCTATACGATTTAATAATCTTAAATATTTTTTCCTCTAGAATATTGCTAAGTATAATAATAACAACTCTATGAAAGATTTCTTAAGGAAATGGTTCTATTATCTATCAATTATGGGAAAGTATCTAGAAAACCTGACCGCTTGGTACGGTTTTGTCCCTGGAACACTGACAGAGATCTGCACAGTGCTGGGGTCAGGAGTCATTCCTGGGCACTTCCCCTGCCTCCAGTCCTGCAATATCCATCTCTGAGGCTAATTAAACTGCCTTCATTCTAGAATAGGGCAAAAAAAGGCAAAAAAGGAGTTGTGAGTATTTCATAGGATGATAAGTATCAAACAGCAATGAACAGTAGCATCTATCACCTTACTCACAAAATCTATACCTTGGCTTATGATACATACGTGGGAAAACAATATACAGACACCCTCCCCCCAATACATACATACACACAGGGCAACCATCAAATACAGTGTTTTCCACTAGCTTACACACCTACATACACTCAGACATACACCCACATACACTCAGACAATCACATGCAGATGGAGAGACACCACCACAGCCTTAAGCTGATGGAGAATTCATTTTTCCTTTAAATATTAATTTTAAGATTCAAAGTGGTTTGTCACCTTCCTCTGTCCTCCATATCCTCTTCCTTACTACTTTTTGGAAAATTAAAGTCAAACTAAAAGAGAGACTAAAAAACTAATATGAGGGAGCGCTTGAAAATGCTTGCTTTATGCATGACTTAGTTCTCCACCCCAGAGATCAAGCAATAGGTCAGCGTTATAAAGGTGTAGTCCTTCCCTTGAAAATTTATACAAACTGTGCTTACCACCAGAGGGCAGCTTTTCTAACCCTTTTAGCTTTAAAGGCTGTATTACTACACCTTGCAAAACAGGGAGCACAGAAGTGTTGATTCAGATTTGTCTTTCTTCTTTAAGCTACCTTTGCCTTTGAGATTATCACACTTGATTTTCCAGTTATATAAAAGGAATCGGGCCTGGACTTACACAGACCATTCAAAACCTAAAAGCAGACCTCACGATCCACTTTCTGAGCTTTAAAAAAAAAAAGACTTGTCAAATCTCAAAACTATTTACAGTTACCACAAACATACCAAACACAAGTACCACCTACTTCCTTCCTCCCCCACCCATCCCTCCCTCGACAAAAGAATCGAGCACTTATTCAATGCTTAATGATAAAATGCTCAGATTTGTTTTTCACATTTCCTTCCTTTTTCACACTGTATTTTCCTTGTACAAAAGTATGTTCGAAAATATTTATTTTAGTTCAGAATAGAATACAAAAACATAAATAACAAAAGAATCAACAGCAAAGGCTTCTCTTCTTAGATCTTCTAGAAGGCTTATTTGTACAAACAACTCTGGCATTTTGGAAAATCGATTTTAAAACATACTCAACGTGCATTAATGCACCTGCTCTCCCAGTTCTCTCCCCATCCCAAGCAGCTGCCTTTCTTCATTTTAAGAACACAATTCAGGGCAGAGATAAGCGCACATTTAAGGGAGAGGAAGCTCATGTTAATGTTTGTCCTACCTCATAGAACATATAGAGGGACAGCAACGTGAGTCCAAGGTTATAAACCACTAAAATTCCCCGGCAAGAGAACGGCTGTCTATTCCTCATGTATTTCGGTCCCAGCCATACTATTAATAAGTATATGATAGAGCAGATAAAGGTAGGCAAATAATTGTCCAGAAGAAACCATCCCTTTACTCTTGTATCTGAAAAAAAAAAAAAAA
>NW_004444151.1:3924549-3926205 GCF_000243295.1 Trichechus manatus latirostris
TTTGTGCCTTTGGTGTTTTTCATTTTCCTTTGCTCCAGGTGGGCTGGGACCAATTGATGCATCTTAGATGGCCACTCACTAGCTTTTAAGACCCTAGACGAGAAGTGGCAGTCTTTGAACTCTGAAGTTCTCTATCTCAGCCAAGTGTCATCAAGTCTGCCCAGCAACGTGCTGACTCAGAGAAAATATGCCAGTTAGCCAGACATAGTGACCCTGTCACTGATCAGAAAGGCAGCATCTGCCGTAAGTGCAATGGTTAGCAGTTGCAGAACAAGAATTTTTCAGAAAGTGGGAAGGTGAAGCAACAATGATCAGGGAAGACAGTCTCTGTAAGAAGCTGCCAATGTCAAGCTGATAACACTCTGACTGATGGCGGTAAGTCCCTTTCCCGCCTGCTGCCCATGGGCTCCACCTGACTGGGGACAGCCAGCTCCCCTAGGTGTTGTCCGTCTCCTGCAAGTCTCAGCTTCACCTTCTGGCTGACTCCCAGGAAGCCACCTCTGCTGCACGTTGTCTCCCTTTTCATCCTGCTGTGGTGATCCCCAAAAGCCTGCAGCTCCTCAATCTTACCTTTCCTCCCAGCCCTCTAACTCTGGAGCTCAGAGGTGCATTAAGGATTCACCTCCTGCACCTTCGAGAAGCAGCAGCTAGCTGGAGTAGTCCTTGCCCATTTTTTGAGCCCCTGGCTCTACCATCCTGCTACTCTCCCTGGTACTTTGTCCCTTGCTCTCGTAAGATAAGCACAGGTTCACCTGGGGAACCAACTGTCAGTCTTCCTTTCTTGCAGACACCCTAAACATTGCCAATGTTTCTCTCATGGCTTTCTTCCCTTGGCTCCAGAGGGTAATGCCCTCCACCCCCACTTCACTAGGTACTCTAGGGTAGTGAAGGGTGTTACTCTCAGTTCTGCTGAACTAGTGGTTCTTAGAAGTCCTTCAGGGAAGTGGTTGGCCCCAGTTAATGCAACAAGGGGATTCTTAAGGCCTTTGTTCTCAATTCTTGGCTTAGCTGCCAATTCTGTGAAAATCAAGTTCTCACTCAGCTCCCAACACCAGACTGTTACATACGTCTGCATGTGTGTACATACTACAGAAAAATGTTCACAATAAATGCACACGAAAATTTCCCATTTCCTTTTACTTAAAACCTTGGTTTGCACCTTGCTTTTTTCATTTTATAACAGCTCTTCATCTTCCCATATCTGCAAGTATCCATCCTCCTTCCACTCTGCTATGTGCTTCCAGAGCTGCTGGTCCCAGCCCTAGATAGTGGATCCTGATGGGTCTAGTGAATCATGGTGATCCGAACCCCTCTCTCTGGTGACTGGTTTAAACCTGGGCATGTGAAGCAATTCTGGTCACTGAGCTTTTAGGGGACCACAGTGAAAGGGCTTTTGGGAAGAGTTCCTTTGTTCTTAAAACCATGCAGATTTCTTCCTCCTCCTATCAATGTGCTGCCCGGAGCAGCTGCAGCCATCCTGTAACCACAGAAAATGGAGGAATCTATTTTGAGCACAAAGATGCTGAGGATGGTAAAGAAAATGATAAGAACGGGGTCCTTGTTGACATTTAAGAGCTCTGAAATAATTCAGGAGTTGCCCTACCTTGTAATGTAAGCTGATAATTTTTATTATTGTTTCAATCATTTAAAGTTGGA
>NW_004444151.1:3926635-3927617 GCF_000243295.1 Trichechus manatus latirostris
TTCTGTGAACCTAAAAACTTCCTTCTTTATAGATATTAACATTAAAAGGTGGCAACATGGAGCTGATTTACTTTTCTAAAAGATGACAATAGATTAAGAGGTGTATAAAAACCAAGTTCCGGTGGGTATATTTACCCGTTGACATGACACAAAGTGAAAGGATGTTAAGTCCTCAGCATTTTAAAAGGGGAAGAGTTTTAAACTCCAATTGCAGCAGTGCATTCTGGAAACCACTTTTTGCTAGAGACTCACAAGAACTGATGAAGGCATATCACCACTGATAAAGGTGAAACGGCAGTACTCGCAGGCTACCAGCTTTACAGCATAATTTGATCTCCAGATAAAGCCGGGAGAGGGTCTCAGCAGCTGTGTCTCCTTTCCGATAGCCAGGGGATACTGCACAATCTCAACGACTGAGAGATCTCCAAGCTCTTGGTATTCAGGATGAAGTTTTACTTTATCACAGAAAATGCCAGCATTTTCTAGAATTCCTTCATGTAATATTTATAAGTGGCTATAAAAAGGGGAAAAAATGGTAAGCAAAACAAAAAACCACCTTACCTCGGGGGCCTAGCAATGTCTTGAAATAGGAACTTAGTGATGCATCAAAATGTTCCATTTCAAAACCTATTAAGAAAAAAAGACATTGATCAGTCCCTACTCAAAATGTTTATTTATTTATTTTTTTTAATACAGTACCTTTTCATAAAAGAACAAGAACACAGTCTTTTAAAAGAATATGCTATGGACAAGGATAAGTGCTTCATGATTAAAAAAAACAAACTTTTAAACTCATGAAAGTAACCTATGTGGTATCAAAAGATAAAATAGAAAAAAATTAAAATCACAAGCAAAGACACAATCCCATGAATTCACTTTATAATGAAGTGCCAGTTTTCTGAATGCCATTTCTCAACTCCATAAAAACTCTTTTTCTGAAGCTGAAATCTCAGTGAGGAGCAGAATGGAACTGGATTGAAAG
>NW_004444151.1:3928245-3939709 GCF_000243295.1 Trichechus manatus latirostris
CCCATTTTTTAACTGGGTTATTTGTCTTTCTGTTGTTGAGGTTTTGCAGTATCTTGTAGACTTTTAGAGATTATAGACGCTGATCGGATTTGTCGTGGCCAAAATTTTTTTCGCAATCTACTTCTGAAAAAACCAGCCGTTGAAAATTCTGTGGAGCACAGTTCTGCTCTGACGCACACTGGGTAACCATGAGTCAGACTCAACTTGATGGCAACTGGTTTTTGGCAGGGCTAAAGCAATTTACACTCCCACTAGCAGCGTAAGAGAATGCTTGAGAACTGAAATCACCAATATTGGGTTTTATCAAATATTAAATCATTCCCAGATCTGACAGGTGAAAACTGGCATCTCGTTTTTTTGTTTTGACTTGTATCTCTTTAATTATTAATTATTGACTAGATTTCCATATTAAAGTTAACAGGCATATATTTTCAACTTTCAGGGCCATTAACCAGTTGCCACAGTGAAGCTTATGTATTCTCTTGCTGGTTTTCAAGATAAACTACTTTATCCATGAAATTACTGAACGACTCTGGTGGTTATGGAAACCCTGGTGATGTAGTGGTTAAGAGCTACGGCTGCTAACCAAAAGGCTGGCAGTTCGAATCGACCAGGCGTTCCTTGGAAGCCGTATGGAGCAGTTCTACTCCGTCCTACAGGGTCGCTATGGGTCGGAATCGACTCGACGGTGATCGGTTTGTTTTTTTCAGTTGGTGGTTACAGTTAAGTCAATCTAGCCAGGCTGTGAGAGATAGGAGGAGCCATCAATGACACTTTGAAAGCAGTAGCTATGGGGGGTCTGTCCTGACATCTTTCCTGCCCCAAGGTGGGGGTGGGGGTGGAGATCAGAAAGCATACTGACTTCCTCAACCCATGGCTGGAAACTAAGAAGGGACTGGCTTCACTGCTCTCAGCCTCTGGCCAAGGACTGATAATGGTAGTAGATACAGCAGCTCTCACAAACCCAAGGGTCAACAACTAGGTACACCATCATTGTTCCTCAATGGTTACACAACCTTGGCAACAAGGTTACTTCAGAAATTCAACAATTAAATAGCTTCTTAACATACTGTATTCCTAAGACCATTCTGGTGCTGAGTCATTTTTCTCACTCAAACTAAACCTCTACCAAAACAAAAACAAACAAACAAAAAAACCGTGAGTATGAGTAAACCTCTACAAGGGATGGAAATTCTAGAAAATCCTGGTGCTGAAGAAAATGGGCTTATTTCCTAAACAGAACTCCTTTGAAAACAAATTCCACAGATAAATAAGTACTGTTCATTTCTTAAAGGCTATTAGAAATCCTGCAATTTAAAAAATAACTTTGACTATTTTCTCATCATCTATTTAAAAAATATCTAGATGATCAAAGTTTTGGAAGACAACCATCATGTTTTTATGAAACTGAAATCACACCAACACAATTTAACTTCACCTATGATAAGTGTACTGTCTTGGAAGAAGTACACCCAGAGTGCTAGAAGGGAGGATGGCAAGACTTCATCTCACACACATACTCTGGACATGTTATCTGGAGAGACCAGTCTCTGGAAAAGGACATCATGCTTGGTAAAGTAGAGGGTCACTGAAAGAGAGGAAGACCCTCAACAAGATGGACTGACACAGTGGCTGCAACAATGGTCTCAAACACAGTAAGAGTTGTGAGGATAGCACTGAACCGGAAAGTGTTTTGTTCTGTTGTACGTAGGGTCACTATGAGTCAGAACTAACTCAACGGCACCTAACAACAACATGATGAGTGGTAGGCCATGTATATAGAGGGCACAAGTTTCCCATTTCCCACATCCCAAACAACCAGTTAAAAGCCAGTAAGGCCATGGCTCAAGCAGAAAAGAGGCTGTAAAGGCTCCTGGACTCAATTACTGATGGACAAGCTGTCTCGTGAGGAAACACTTACCTTCCTCCAAGACATATTAAATCTAAATCCTGCTATTACTTGATGGCTATGTAACTTACTAACAGGTCACATTAAAAATATACTAATTGGGTATCAAGCATGACGGGACTAAGAGCAGGTATAGAGGCATATTCAGACGAGCAGATGAGAAAGTCCGATGCTGGGCTTCTTATCAGACAACTTGTGTTTCAATCAGGCCCAATTTTTCCACCTACTAGCAGTGCAACTTTGGGCAAATTATTCAGCCTTTCTGTGCCTTAGGTTCTTATCTATAAAATGGGGGAAGCAGTAAAGTAATTACCTCTAAGGTTGTTAAGATCAAATGAGTTAATATACATAAAACCTTTATAGCAGTGCCTGGTATGTAGTGAGCCCTCAACAAATGTTCCCTACTGCGTGTTTGCCACAGGATCAAATCCCTGATGAGTACTGTCAACCATCAATGGCTGTCCGTGGTTGTCAGCAAGGGCACCGCTGGCATTCCTAGAGGAACGAGTCATTGTTCTGTGCACTGTGGATCATTAACCATCCCTGGCCTCTGTCCACTAAATGCCATCAGAGAGCCCTGTAGTCATTGTGACAACCCAAAATGCCCACTTCTATGTCTTAACACCCCCTAGGGGGACAGCAATAGAAGGCTGGGAGAGCTGGTAACACCTTAAGAGAGAAAAACTTGTCAAATTGAGACATTATCTAAACATGAAAGACAAGGGTGAAATGAAAGTACTAATTCAATACAAAAATACCAAGCACCTACTGCGTGCAAAGGATTCTCGAATAGGGATAAATGCCAAGGCACATACTTGGTGAACTAGAATAAACTTGAGATTCACAATGGGGGAAGGAGCCAGATGCAGTTAAAAAAAAAGTTTGCAAACTGAGTAGAAATGATTAAAATTTAGAATGATGCATACTAAAACAAGATGCATCCACACGTCTAATATCACGCTGTAAAAAAATTCAAGTAACATTGTTCTGGGATCCGTCATCAGGAATATACATAAGAAAAGTCATAAGGGAATCATTTTATTTTTTAAGTAAGAGGCCTTTCAGAGGACTGCAACCAGTTTTGGATTTTATGTAAGGAGGATGTGGATAAGCTAGAAACAACAGTAGGGGAAATGATTAAAATTGATAGAGAACAGACCTGTGGGGTGTGGGAGGAGGGTGGGGGAGAACATTAGTAGACCTGGAAAAAAATGAGGCCCAGTCATTGTTATAAATGATCTATTACTACAAGGACAACAATGCCTAGGACATGGTCCAACCTGAGAATCTAGGCTAACACATCACAGCAACAGAAAAGCAGCTTGATTAAACATAAGGTAAAATTTCAATCCAAGAGTACCAAACCCAGCAGCAGACTACCAAGAGAGCTTGTGGAATTTTCTATTTGGAGATGTTGAGGAATCCTGTTACAGGCCATCTGTCCTGAATGAAAAGTCTAAACCCATCTTGAATAGAGGCCCCTTGGAAGCTAGAAGACATAGGAACACTCTTTAGTCTTTGTAAAATGGAGTCTCTTTTCTACAAAAGCACACACAAGAGGTGATTCTGTAAATAATGATACATCTGTTCTGAGACTGCCTTGCTTCTCAGCTTTAGAATTCTTCCCTTAGGTTTGCAGAACTTTCCACAATCAACCTTAGGAACATAAGAAATAAGAAGCAAAACAGTCTCTAAAAAGAACAGATGTGGAAAATAACAATTTTCAAAGAGTTGCTCACTGTTCCTGAAACACCTAAGTTAAAAAGGGAGAAAAGATATGTGGTGGCAGCCCCCGGAAAACAGGCCTCTAATCAGTAGAGTCCTGATCTATGAATCACAGGCCTGGACTCTGACATGTCAGATGTTTTTCCCAAACTCTCCCCTTACCATGTCCACAACTGGACATGTACAGTAACCTTCTCAGACAGAGTTGTTTGTTTTAAACAGGTTACTAACACATTTTCACCAAAGGTTTACTTTCATTATTTACTCAGCACAAGGTCATGTTTTTGTCTAGCCAGCCATATATCTAGCTTTCCTCAATACCATACATTCACTTTTTCATTCATACCACACATTTACCAAGTTCCTACTATGTATCAGACACTGTTCTAGGCCCTAGGAGATATTGCAGGGAACAAAACAAATCCAGGCTTGGGGAGAAAGACCATAAACATAATTTAGTTATAAACACACATACACACAATATGTAGAATAACCATCAGTCAAGAAAAAAATAAAGCAGGGTGAAGGGGATAGAATTGTCTTAATCATCTGGTGCTGCTATTGCAGAAACACCACAAGTGGATGGCTTTAACAAAGAGAAATTTATTTTCTCACAGTCTAGTAGGCTAGAAGTCCAAATTTAGGGCATCAACTCCAGGGGAAGGCTTTCTCTGTCAGATATGGAGGAAGGTCCTTGTCATCAACCTTCCCCTGGAGTAGGAGCTTCTCTGCGCAGGAACCCAGGGTCCAAAGGACGTGCTCTGCTTCCCGCACTGCTTTCTTGGTGGTATGAGGTGCCCCACTCTCTGCTTGCTTCCCTTTTATCTCTTGTGAGATAAAAGGTGGTGTAAGCCACACCCCAGGGAAACTCCCTTTACACTGGATCAGGGATGTGACCTGAGTAAGGGTGTTACAATCCCATCCTAATCCTCTTTAAACATAAAATTACAATCACAAAATGGAGGACAACCACACAATACTGGGAATCATGGCTCAGCCAAACTGATACATACTTTTTTGGGGGGACACAATTCAATCCATGACAAGAATCACAGACTGGGGGTTTATTTCAGAAAACGTAGTTAGAAAAGACCACCGAGAGAAGGAGACAACAGAGTAGAGACCTGAATGGAGAGACCAAGCCATGACCAAGTCAAGTCATGTCTATCAAGAGAAAGAGCATTCCAGTTAGAGGGACAGGTTAATGCAATGTCCCTGAGGCCAGGCTGTGCTTATCATGTTCAAGGGCCAGAGGCTGGGAGAGGAGTGGGCAGCAGCAAGGAAGCACATTCTGTCCTCCTCTACTCCCTGCCTGCAGCCCAGGCCTTGCTCAGCAGTCAGCAGTGGTCCACAGAGGTCAATCATGTGGTGTATCTTGCAAAGAGCCCGTGGCCAACAGGCTGGGAGCAGGAGAAGGTGCCAATTCCTTAACTGCTCACCCTGCTACAGCTCCCTCGGTTCCTTCCCTCTCCGGCTGCAGCCGCCTGCCAGCAACGTGCCCTTTTCATTTTCATCTCCCTTGCCGAGCCTCATCTGCTGCACCACATGAACAGTGCAAAAGGTCTCAGCAAATGATTCTTCATTGCCAGGCTGGCCCAGCCCACCCCGCTGGGTAAATTGGACACTTGCTGAGTGGCCTGTGGGCTGAGCCATTCTCTTTTGTACTTTTCTAAAGGCATGGGAGGCACAAGGCCCAGCAAAACCCTTGACACTTTGCCTGGTGGCCTGGAATTATGGGAATGGGAATTTGCATGACCCACTTTGCACAGGTGTCCAACCACACTGCCGGGTCTGCGGCCATCCTCCAAGCTGCACGTGGGCCAGTGAGTGACATCACTTCTCAATTACCCTAGTCACTCTAGAGGCAGCTTGGACAGGCTCGGCCAAGTGGGAACACAGCTGCTCTGTACAATTGTACTAGCACGGGCCAAGCCCAGGCACTGGGCCCCAAGGAAGAGGAGCTTTGGCCCTAAATACTGCAAAAGAATAAGCTATTCTTTGATCTGGCTGGTTCCCCACACAATGACAGGAAAAGAGCATGCTTCTGCAAGGGGGGTGACTGCAAGGGGATGGTTAGCATCTCCCAGGAGCCAGACCTGGCTGGCACCTAGTCAAAGCATCCTCTTCAGCCAAGAGTCTCTGACCCCCACTCAACTTGGGAGGCTCCCCCAAATCACAGGTCAAAACAGGGAGTCACGGGACCCATTAAAGAAAATCCCAAACACACACATTATCCCAAAGCTATTCACTAGTGCAAGAACCACTCACAGAAAATGATGGCAATGAAAACTGGGTGAGGGCAGAAAACAGAGGCACGTGCATTAAAATAGATTTTTAAGAATTCCTCTTCTATATATATTTCCCAAAAGATACTGTTTAGTTGGAAGCAACTTCCTACTGTAAAATTCTGGAGTTTTTGGTAATCACGCAACAGTATTATAATTGTGCCTTATTTTAAATATCTCACTATGAAGAGAAAACTGAGGCTGGTCATTACCTTTATAAATTATTGTTGTTAGCTGCCACTGAGTCAGCCCCAGCTCATAGTAATCCCACGCACAATGGGATCATAAGGTTTTCACTGGCTGCTTGTGGAAGTAGATTGCCAGTCCTTTCTTCCTAGTCTCAGTCTTATTTATTCTGTTTTAATCTGGAAGCTCTGCCGAGACCTGTTCAGCATCACAGCAACATGCATGCCTCCACTGACAGACGAGTGTTGGCTGCACTTGAGGAACATATGCCAGGAATCAAACCCACGTCCCCAGCATGGAAGGCGAGAATTTTACCACTGAACCACCACTGCCCTCCACTTTATAAACTACCCGATTTAGACACACCTTAAAGGAGTATGGGTGTGTGTGTGAGGGAGTTCAGCACACTTTCATCTGCATCAGCCCCCACCATTTATTAGTTATGTGTCCCTGGACAGGTTCCTGCCACAGGTACTAGTAAGTGTTTTAGAACTGAGGTAATCCTTAGGCTTGAATTCAAGAGAAAGATCGGAACTACCACAGCAGGAAATACTGACACCAACAGAACGAAAGGGCAAAAACTGAATCCCCCCCACCCCAAGAGCGCCCCGCTCATGTGGAAAATCCATCTGTCTATTCATTAGCTTCCCCCAAGGAGCAGTATGCCCAGGTGAATCATCTGTGTGAGGTTAAATAAGTATTAGTGTACACTCTGATCTAATATCAAACAGAGTTGCGGGAAGCAGGTCTGAAAGAAGACGCTACAATAAGCCTTACAGTGAACCAGTTCCCCTCCTCCTTTCCACTTAGCTCCCAAGAGAGACCGTAAGATAATGAGAGAATGAGAATGGGGTGTGTGTGTGTGGCAACACTGGAAGAAGGTTGCTGGAGTTAATAAGAAACGATGACACATAAGTTGCTTCCATCACAGGTCTCAAGATGAAGTATCTGTCTCATAAGAGAGTGTAAATGCCAATAATCTTAGCCATTAATACCTAGAACAGGAAAAAACAAGAAAGCTGGTCAGCAAATGAAAAAGTACTGGGATCTTAAGGCAAATTTGTTTTAAAAGATGCATCAAGGTGTTTTTTTTTTTTAAGTATAGTAAAGAGGGCTGATATGGTAGTTATGGTAAGGAAAGTTAATTTCATAAACCCACAACCTGGCTGCTTGCTGACTCTAAAGTTATGTTAGCAGTAACGATCTTTAGGGTCAGTGCCTGGTTTTTCTTATTGCTAAGGTAATGGTGCAGCCCTGGTAGCACAGTGGTTAAGAGCTTGGCTGCTAACCAAAAGGTCGACAGTTCCAATCTACCAGCCGCTCCTTGGAAACCCTGTGGGGGAGTTATACTCTGTTCTACAGGGTTGCTATGAGTCGGAATCGACTCGACGGCAATGGTTTGTTTTTTTTTTAAAGTAGTAGGAGGAGTCAGCTTGCTTTGAAAGCCCCTCTTCCTGTGAAATCAGTCAAAACTAATTCCTTAAGGTTTAAAATTGTGTTTATTGAAGAAGTTTCACTATCATCTAGCATGACTTCCTCATCATATCCTGCTTTACTTTGAACTGTCATGGTTCACCAAAAAATGAATCAACTGAGCTGACCTTACAATGAACTGCAGGGGGTCAGCATGCAATTTCCTTCCATTTTCTCTCCTCTCATACACATTCACTCCTTTTAGCAGTCAAACTGTGTTACGCAGGCATGGGAACATTCTTCAAGTTGGCTGCCAACAGCCTTACAAAAATTAAATGGTGCTTTGCTTTGGTAGTCACAGCACTGTTTCTGGAGTTTAGAAAGCTTTTTTTCTAGGTTGGGAAAATCAGCTCCTGTATGAAAGGAGGAAAATAACCACGTCTTGCTCAGAAATGTTAAAATATAAAACACTGCCATCAAGACCATAAAAGGAGAAAACATCCAAGTACTAACAGGCTTTCAGATATGGAAGTAAACTGACAATAGCGTCCCTCTAGAATGCTGGCATTTAAATGGTGACTCTGGATTAAATCTGGGCTCAAGAAAAATACCTGCCAGACCACTGGCGGTACCTGACGGTGTACTGTCATTCTGACAATCCAGGAATCTACGCTTATTCTCTTTTCCCTCTGTAGAATTCCCATACTTTCCAACCTCCATTCTAAGCGAGTAACAAATTCCGGGTAATACTCTGATAGACCATTTTTTTTCTACCATACATCATACATTATACAAAAAGAACAAAGCTCTATTGGCAGTCTTAGATTACTAACCGCAAAATTAAGGCACTGATTTGTACTACAAACTATCGTTACAAGTTAGCTCCAGGGTTAAAGAAGGTTAATGACCTTATTCTGATATAAAGGAAAAAAAATTTGGGGGGTGGGGGGTCAGGTGGAGTTAAAAAACTGCAAAATCAGCTTTCCTTTGTACAAAAAATAAGATCAGACAGGTTAAAAGAGAAGCCCCACCTCTCTCTCTTGCCACCAGTTCCCGTATTTTTACACAAATAATGCACATGTTATATGTTTTCTGGCCAATCGCACAACCACCCCACCCACCCGCTATGCCAGAATGATTTTACTTAATTTCATCGTTTCATCAGCATTATATGTGTGGACTCATTATTTACGTGGGCACATTACTTGTGAAAAAAAATGATAATTAAAAAGCACAATTTTAACCACTGTTGAAGGAGGACATTCTTCTAAAGCAGTGGAGAGTTATCCCAGTGCCTTTCTTTGTCCTTAAATGAATCACCCACGGTCCTTTTTCCTGTTCTGCCCCTCCACTTTCTTCAAGGCCTGACCTGGCTGCAGCTCCTTCATGAAGGGCCCCTCTGGCCTCGTGTGCTTCAACTGTCTGGACAAGCAAGTGACCTACAGCAACTTCAACTTTTAGGAGCCCCAGGGTGGTGTAAACAGTTAACGTGCTCAGCTACTGACCGAACGGTTGGAGGTTCAAGTGCACCAGAGGCGCCTTGGAAGAAAAGCCTGGCGAACTACTTCTGAAAAGTCATCCACTGAAAACCCCACGGAGCACAGTTCTACTCTGACACATGTGGGGTCACCAAGAGTCGGAACTGACTCAATGACAGCAACTTAGATGACCTGGATACTTAACGTTTTCAGGTATTACGGGAACATACTCAGTTAAGCCCAAACCCTTCAAAGACAAGTAGTCTGATTTGTTGTACATGTACAATCAATACAAAATATTACCAAATGACGCTGTAAATGTACTATCAATGAGGATATACAGACTGTTACAAAATAAAAAGGAGGGAAAATCTCGTCAATCACAGACACACAGGAGCCCATAATGGTGATTTCTAAAACATGGACTAGATCCTAGTTACAGAAGGCATTTCCTCAGGGAATAAGTACTCAGTGCTAGTGAAGCTCTAACAGATGCTATACTCTTGTCTATTAACTGATCAATAAAGGCATTCACAAGGCCTGAAACAAAAAATATCAAAACAATAACACATACACACTCTTAAACACTCAAAGGACTTTCTCTCCTACTTAGAGATGCATTTTTGTAGTCTTAAGGCAATACACAAATATACTTTATCTCAGAAACCTACTGATGTAGGTAATTTTTTCAGCAGTGGGAAAAGGGAGAGTAATGATTTTAAAAATTTATTTTTATATGCCATCATCAACTCCACTGTATCTCAGTCAGGGGAATCCTTATTCACAGCTAAAGGACAGAGTGTACAATCAAGTTCAAAGTTCTTCCCCCAGCTCTTAGCAGGGTTTAACCTTTAGGACAAGGACCCACACACGGTTATCCAAACAAGCATTTGGAAAGGGATTCACTATGGTAGAAAATTACTCCTAGTAGAGTTTCATTACCTTTATCTTTGTCTGAAACTAGAAGAACGAGAACTGGTGATCACCGACTTCTACTTGAGCGAAGCACACTCGGTCATTTGGAAAAAGACAAGCTAATCGAGGCACAGAATGCTCCTTGCTGGAGGATAACTGCCAGATTGCTAAAGATGGACTTAGAACTCGGCTCTCACAAAGAGCTTTGCTGACAGTAACTAATAAATCCCCACAAGGCTGTGGGAAGCACGTAAAAGATACACAGGGTGGGAGGATCGGATCAGTCCTGTGACTGGCTTCAGTTCTGCGCTTTCAGTAATTCTCGGTGTGACTGTCCTTCACCCTACCAGGCATCTGAATGGTAGTTGACTCACTGAGTTAACAAATATTTATGAGTGCCTACTATGTGCCAAGCAGCATACTGCTTGTTAAGAAAACGACAGTGACAGAGACAGATACGATTTCTGTAGTAACAATGTCTAAAGGCACCAATGACTCAATCACTGTTGGGTAGTAACGGTTAGGAGCACAAACTCTGGAGCCAGACAGCCTGGTTTCAAATTCCTGCTCTATCACTTATTAGCTGTGTGACCATGGGCAAGTTACTTAACTCTTCTGTGCCTTAGCTTCCTCGCCTGTAAAATGAGAGTGATTAATAGTACCTTCCTCATGTGATTAAGTAAGTTAATATGTGTAAAATGCTTAGAATAGTGCATGGCATATAGCAAGTCCTGCAAAAATGTTTGTGTTATCATCAGCATTACAAAGGTCTCTGGCATTGGCCAATTTCACATTCAGCACTTATGACAGTCTTGCTAAGCTATAAACTGGAGTTCCCTACAAGGTCTATACATGGCAACTTGCCCACATTCACAGCTAACAGCTCTGTTATTCTCTACTTTGGATGGACTGGCATTCCACAGTGATACCTGTAAATCTGGGGATTCATACGAGTCTCTAGATACATCCCTCTGAAATGTTAAAGGGGATGCTAGTCAATGACTTCATCCCCTGTGGAGCAGAGGAACAGTGTCTATACCATTCTTAGTACAGAGGAGAAATACATCTGTATCTGATATGCCATTTTTGCGCTCCTGGCAACCACCATTTGGTAGGTACCCAATAAATGTATTCATTTAGTACAAGTGGAGAGGCGACTGAGTTGCCAGAGGTCACAGAGCTAGTAAGTGGTAGAACCAAGACTGAAACCCAAGTCTCTTACCCCATGGCCCACTGCTCTTAAAAGACCCCAAGCAGCCTCTCATGGGAGTATCTTCATTTATTTATTTAATATTAAGGAGGATGGTGGCAATATGTATTCATATTGTTTGAGTTCATAACAGCTTTACCACAACATTAAGGTACAGAATTAACTTAATTTTAAATAATGTTATCAAGTTAAAAAAGATCAGTTATGTTTACCTAAGATGCCTGATAATAGGAACCTTATAGAAATCTCTGTAATTAAGACCTAAATGAGAAGATGATTCAAAAGGGGGCAGCAAACCTCTCTGCCTTCATTTTCATATCCTATCATCACCTCTACCACATCT